>NC_086103.1:6085277-6386666 GCF_963921235.1 Mobula hypostoma
TCTTTTTATTTGTTCTATTGGGTTTCTTTCTTTTATGGCCTGCCTGTAAGGAGTTGAATCGTCAAGGTTGTACATAGTATACACACTTTGATAAAAAAAAATGAACTTTGAGCTTAAAACTGAACAGAATTCCAACCCTTGATTGTTGCAGATCGCAGGATATGTATGTTGATCAGATGACCCTGGCCAAAGGGTCTACTTCAGTCTACCTCAGTCCTGATGAAGGGTCTCGGCCTGAAACGTCGACTGCGCCTCTTCCTATAGATGCTGCTTGGCCTGCTGCGTTCACCAGCAACTTTGATGTGTGTTACTTCAGTCTAACCTTGTTTCTCCATGCAGAAGCCATCATCCTTTAGTAATATTTTTGCTTCTTCCTTCATGGGAGGTACACTGTCCTTGAGAGGGTCAATAGTGATAGTAGAGAGCAGTCCTCTTTATAAAGTGAAGCTGAAACTGCCCCACCACAAGCCAGAATGGCTTTATTCACCACCAAGATTTTAGACTCACGGTTGTTCCTTCTTTTTTCATCTTGTACGATTCCTCAGTAATTGTCAGAGTAAAAGAACATGTTTTGATTGTATTTGGAGAACAGCTGTCAGAAATTCAGTGTTCTGCTCATTTAGTGAAATGTAAGAAGAACATCATTGTTACACTGAAAATACCCACTTCAAATTGCAAAGAGAAAATGGACAGGATGACATTCAGCTCTTAGATCATAGATTATAGAACAAACCAGCACAGGAACAGGTCCCAGGCATGTCCCAAACATTTAAATTAATAATCAAATAGTCAACTAAACTAATTCCTTCTGCCAACAGAATGTCCATATCCTTCCATTTTCCTCACATTCATGTGCCTATCCAAATGTCTCTTAAAAGTCTCTCATGTTTCTGCCTCTACCACCACCCCTGCCAGCACATTCCAAGCACCCTCCACTGTCTGTGTAAAAAACCTTGCCCCTCACATCTCTTTTGAAACTACCCTCCTCAACTTAAATGTGTGCCCTCAGGTATTAGATATTTATACCCTTGAAAAAGATACTACCTGTCTACTCTATCTATGACTTTAATAATGTTATGAACCTCTATTACAATTTCCCCTGAGTCTCCGCCTCTCCAAAGAAAACAACCCAAGTATGTCCAACCTCTTGTTGTAACACATGCTGTCTAATGCAGGCAATAGAACATAGAACATAGAACATAGAATAGTTCAGCACATTACAGGCCCTTCGGCCCGCAATGTTGTGCCGACCCTCAAACCCTGCCTCCCATATAACCCCCCACCTTAAATTCCTCCATATACCTGTCTAGTAGTCTCTTAAACCTCACTAGTGTATCTGCCTCCACCACTGACTCAGGCAGTGCATTCCACGCACCAAACACTCTCTGAATAAAAAACCTTCCTCTAATATCCCCCTTGAACTTCCCACCCCTTACTTTAAAGCCATGTCCTCTTGTATTGAGCAGTGGTGCCCTGGGGAAGAGGCGCTGGCTATCCACTCTATCTATTCCTCTTATTATCTTGTACACCTCTATCATGTTTCCTCTCATCCTCCTTCTCTCCAAAGAGTAAAGCCCTAGCTCCCTTAATCTCTGATCATAATGCATACTTTCTAAACCAGGCAGCATCCTGGTAAATCTCCTCTGTACCCTTTCCAATGCTTCCACATCCTTCCTATAGTGAGGTGACCAGAACTGGACACAGTACTCCAAGTGTGGCCGAACCAGAGTTTTATAGAGCTGCATCATAACATCACGACTCTTAAATTTTATCCTTTGACTTGTGAAAGCTAACACTCCATAAGCTTTCTTAAATACCCTATCTACCTGTGAGGCAACTTTCAAGGATCTGTGGACATGTACCCCCAGATCCCTCTGCTCCTCCACACTACCAAGTATCCTGCCATTTACTTTGTACTCTGCCTTGGAGCTTGTCCTTCCAAAGTGTACCATCTCACACTTCTCCGGGTTGAACTCCATCTGCCACTTCTTGGTCCACTTCTGCATCCTATCAATGTCTCTCTGCAATCTTCGACAATCCTCTACACTATCTACAACACCACCAACCTTTGTGTCGTCTGCAAACCTGCCAACCCATCCTTCTACCCCCACATCCAGGTCGTTAATAAAAATCACGAAAAGGAGAGGTCCCACTAGTCACAACCCTCCAATCTGAGTGTGCTCCTTCCACCATGACCCTCTGCCTTCTGCAGGCAAGCCAATTCTGAATCCACCTGGCCAAACTTCCCTGGATCCCATGCCTTCTGACTTTCTAAATAAGCCTACCATGTGGAACCTTGTCATATGCCCTCCTAAAATCCATATAGATCACATCCACTGCACTACCCTCATCTATATGCCTTGTCACCGCCTCAAAGAACTCTATTAGGCTTGTTAGACACGATCTGCCCTTCACAAAGCCATGGTGACTGTCCCTGATCAGACCATGATTCTCTAAATGCCCATAGATCCTATCTCTAAGAATCTTTTCCAACATCTTTCCCACCATAGATGTAAGGGTCACTGGTCTATAACTACCCAGACTAACCTTACTACCTTTTTTAACAAGGGGACAACATTTTCCTCCCTTCAATCCTCCGGTACCATCCCCCTGGACAACGAGGACATAAAGTTCCTAGCCAGAGGCTCAGCAATCTCTTCCCTCGCCTCGTGGAGCAGCCTGGGGAATATTCCGTCAGACCCCGGGGACTTATCAGTCCTAATGTATTTTAACAACTCCAACACCTCCTCTCCCTTAATATCAACATGCTCCAGAAGCTCCAGGCAATATCCTGGTCATCTTCTTCAGCACCCTCTCCAAAGCCTCAATGTCCTTCCTTAAGAGGATGACTCGAACTGTATGCAATACTCCAGTTGAGGCCTAACTGGAGTTTTTTAAAGCTGCAACTAACTTCCTGAATTTTGAACTTAATGCCTCAACTAATAAAGACAAGCACAGAAACATAGAAACATAGAAAATAGTTGCAGGAGTAGGCCATTCGGCCCTTCGAGCCTGCACCGCCATTCAGTATGATCATGGCTGATGTTCCAACTCAGAACCCTGTACCAGCCTTCCCTCCATACCCCCCCGATCCCTTTAGCCACAAGGGCCATATGCCCTTGCCAAGCATGCCACATGTCTTCTTAACCACCCCATTAACCTGTGTGGTCACTTTCAGTGAGCTATGAACTTCGACCCCAAGATCCTTCTGCTCATCAACACTGTTAAGGATCTTCTGCAACATTGAATCATTTGCATCAATGTGTATAACTACACTGGAGCATCTGTGTTTAATTTTCTGTAGGTGTAGGGATTTGAACTACCAACAGGTTCAGGGGTTTCCCAACCAGGAAGGACCGCTCAGTTAAAGGTAAGGGTCCATGGCATAAAAAAAATTGGGAAACCCTGGTTAGATGATCAGTGTAAAACCAACTAAGTCTTCTCTAACACAGCGTCTGCAATAGATTGATTATCACAGACATATGACATGAATTCTGTGTTTTGCAACAGCAATACAGTGTAAAGATGTAAAATTACTACAAATTACAAAATCACCAAACACTTCAGCTAACTATTTTAAATATCCTGACAAGTTGCATCATAGTCTCGTTCGACAATTCAAATGTGAATGATGTTAAAAGATGAAGAGAGTCATGGACTCAGCTCAATGCATCACGAGCATATCACTCCTCACCATAGTCATTATCTACATCAGTGCTGTCTCAGGAAGGCAACATCTATCAGTGAACATCTCCACCATCTGGGCTATGCAGCTGTCTTTGGGCAAGAGATCCATGAGTATGAAGTCTCACATTACCTGGTTCAGGATCAGCGATTGTACTGTCTTAGGCACATATATATCGCTAGGGAGCATAAGACTTTTGCACAGTACTGCATTTGTCAATGTGGAATAGAGAGTGAGTATATAAGTCTGCCAGGAGCAAAGGATGTTGGAAATGGTGAGGGTGGAATGCCGTGGGAGGGGTGTGGAACAGGTGGCAGAGAAGGAGTACCAGGTGCTCTGGGATGAGGTTGCGAGGGCAGAAACACCTGGCCCTGAGACACAGGTAAGATCATGTGATTCCGAACAATTGTTCATGGATTATTACAGAATTTCTCCCTGGTGCTTCCTACTCCCTCCCCTCTCCCTTCCCCTTTTCCCAACCATGATTTTATTCTCTCTGTCCCCTTCCCACCCTCAGTCCAAAAATGAGACCCGTATCAGAATCAGGTTTATCATCACTCACATACGTCCTGATTTGTGGCAGCAGTACAGTGCAATGTAGAAGATTATTACAGTACTGTGTAAAACTCTTGGGCACCCTAGATCTATATATGTGTCTATGACTTTTGCACAGTACTTCCCTGCCACAGTTCAGTTCTTGAACCAATCTACACAACTATAATGACTACTTCAGTATAGCAACATTATATTCCCTCCTCTTCTGTCTTCAAGGAAGTGTCCTGACGAAGGGTCTCGGCCCGAAATGTCGACTGTGTTTCTTCCTACGGATGCTGTCTGGCCTGCTGCGTTCCACCAGCATTTTGTGTGTGTTGCTTGAATTTCCAGATCTGCAGACTTCCTCGTGTTTGTGTTCTTCATGGGTGATGGGTTCTTGCTCTTGGGCTTGCCGAGCAGCCTAGAAGACATGCACATTTAGGGTGCGACCCCGTGGATGACCCAATACTTCGCCACTGTTGCTCACTGAAGCATTGTGGGAAATTGGAACACTGGGACAGCAGGTGCTGTACGCTGCTGTCAAAAGAAGGCCACTGCACTCGAATGATCTCTTTCACTCACTCTCTTGATGGTGCGTGAGAGTCTGTTGGTCCTTGCTTCTGGGAACTCGGACAAGTGATGTGGCATATTGTAACATCAAATCAGTGAGCCGCCAGTCTCCCCTCTCGCTGTTGCAAGAGTGATATCTCTCATTCCCTCACTAGAGAGAGAGAGAATCTCTAAAATGTCGAAGTGTCGCGATGGACAGTAGTTTTTGATGGACACTAGATCATGGACTTTGGGGTCTTTGCTATTGCTTCCATGGTGAGTGGTGGGGAGGGTTGATGCTTTTGCTATTGTCTGTGTGAGGGAAAGGGGGAGGGAAGTCTTTGGGGAATTGACATGATCAGTCATTCATCCTTTAGGGTTTCTTTTTTTTCTGTTTGGTGGATGTCTGCAAAGAGTAAGAATTTCAAGTTGTATACTGTACACGTTCTCTATATTAAATTGAACCATTGAAACCATTAGGCCATTGGTGCCGTGTGCCAGTGATGTTGCCGTAAATCAGTTTTTCATTTTTTCTACGCATAGACATACTTGCGCATCTGAAAATAAACTCAACAAACCTGATTTTAACTTTTACTTTGTATTCAATTTTTTTCAATTCTAGGAAACAATGTTCTGGACTATTGATTTGTAGGTGCAATTTTGAAACACAGATGGTAGAATTTGTATTCAATGAGCTACTTACAAAAACTGGAAGCAACAAAAATAATATTGTCAGTGTCTTGAACATTAAAAATACGAGCTGGATCTCCAATGTCCTTAAGACAGGGGTCTCAAACTTTTTTTTTATGTCATGGACCAACATCATTAAGCAAGCTGTCCTTGAACTCAAACTGAAAACCCTTGCCTTCAAGGAATAAAGACTGCCACTGGGGCTGACCATTAACTATCTCCTTATTTTAGCAGTGGATGATAAATGCTGGCAGTACTGGTGATGTCCACATGTCCCCTGCTAGCTGCTTACTATAAGATTTCCATAGCGAATGGGTCCGGCTAATCTCCTGAACCTCCTCTGTTCAACCAAACCATAGGCATTGTTTAACCCTTCAGGATTAATCATCACTCAGATACAATTGAAATAGTTTTGCTGTCATGATCAGAGGAATGGCCAGGTTAGTATGAAAAATTACAATAGCATAGGGTCACGTAGCAATAGAGCACAGAAAAAGGCCATTTGGCCCATCTAGTCCATCTAGGTCATTCTGCATAGTCCTGTTGACCCGCACTTAACCCATATCCCTCCATTGCCCTCCCGTCCACTTATCCAAGCTTTTCTTAAATTCTCTGAAGTACTGAGTGAGAGAGTGACATGTTGCAGGGTGGGAGCCGTTTGAAAACAGCAAGTCTCACCAGGAGTGAGTTTTATTTGATCCAATAAAAAGAATGGAGATGCAAACAGACTGGCAATTCTGTAAGCAAACCAATGCTGGAGTGGTTAGACTTTGGTGAAAACAGGTGAGGAGAGGGTGAAACAATGTTTTCAAACAATACATTTACAATATGATTCAAATATTAAATTCACAACACATTTGTTTCAGTATAGATTTCTCTGGAGCAACACTCATCACAGACCTCCAGCTAAAATAAGTCTCTTCAACCACTCCCCTTGTCTTCTATAGGCAAACCAGTTTTGAATTCAATTGGCCAGTTTAGTATGGGTCCCATCTTAATCTTTTGGATGAGTCTCCCATGAGGAACCTTATCAAACACCTTACTAAAATCCATGTGGACAGCATCCACAGGTCTACTTTCATCAATCACCCCCACCATCTCTTCAAAAAACTCAATCAAGTTAGTAAGACACGACTTGCCCCTATGCTTAGCCATGCTGGCTCTCCCTAAGCAAGCCATGGATTTTTAAATGATCATAAATCCTATCCCCAAGGTCTTTTTCCAGTAACTTCCTTAACACTGACGTGAGACTCATTGTCTATAATTTCCAGGACTATCCCTGGTTTACTTCTTGAATAATAGAAGAAAATTAGCTACTTGCCAGTTCTCCAGGACCTTGCCTGTGGCTGGAGTGGACACAAAGATATTGGTCAAGGGCCCAGCAATCTCCTCACTTGCCTCTCTCAATAACCTGAGGTATTGTCAGGTGCTGGAGACCTATCCACTCTAATACTCTTTAAGAGACCCAACACTACCTTCTCCCTTACTTCAAAATACCCTAGCATATTAATACTCTTGGCACTAATCTCCCTAACCTCTACATCCTTCTCCTTGGTAAGTATTGAGGTAAACTACTCATTGAGGTCTTCACCCACATCTTCTGCATCAAAGCAAGTGTCCTTTATCTTTGAGTGGTCCAACCCTCTTCCAAGTTATCCTCTTGCCTTTGATGTACATACACAGTGCCTTGGAATCTCTAATCCTACTTGCCAAGGACTTTTCATTACTCTTCCTGGCTTTCCTAATTCTCTGCTTGAGTTCTTTTCCTGCTTCTTTTATATCCTCAAGGATGTTATTTGATTCTAGTTTCCTAAGCTTTACATACTTTTCCTTTTTCTTCTTGAATAAATTCATCACCTCAGTCGATATCCAAGGTTTTCATACCTTGCCACCTGATTGTAACATACCTGGAAGTTCCAGTCATTCAACTGTTGTATGCAGTTGTTCTTTAAACACCCTCCACATTTCAGATGTTTAATTGCCCAAAAAACACTGTTCCCAAATAACTCTCACCAGTTCCTTCCTATGCTCCAATTTAATATTCTCCCATAAAGTCTATACCTATCATTACCTATAGCTACCTTAAAACCTGAGAGCTGTGGTCACTGTTCCCTAACTGGTCACACAGTGAAGGATTAGTCACGTACGTAGGCTCATTACCCAACATCTGATCCACCCACATTGTTCAACTATCTACATATTTATCTAAGAAATCCTCTTGGATGCACCTAACAAATTCTGTCCCATTTAAACCTCCTGCATTTCTTTTTCTTTACATAATTTATTATACGTTAAATGTAAAAGTATATAAATGACATACGTTATTACACCACTGAAAACTAGTTGCTGACTCATCCAACCACAACCCACGATGATCACACTGAAACACAGTTTTATGATTTGACTTTGACATTTAATTCAGCCTGGAATATAGATGTCCTGAGAAAGTGCATACATAACTTTTGAAAGTGGGTTGAAATATTTTGAATTCTTGAGTACTACGTTTCCAGAAAGTTCACAGTAAGACCTGTGGGACTACAACTGGTTATTCACAAGAGCTCGTCATAGCCCTTTAAGTTTTTTTCCTCTTGATCGTTATGTCCCTGACCAAGAGGCTAGTCAATAAAACCATGAAGTGTGAAGTTGACCGATGATTGAACCATTGTGCAGTCACCTGGAAACTTCAATTATCACTGAATGCAACCAAGTGGCTATTCATGATTGTCAGTGGTGAACTATTGAGAATAATCAGTCATGTCTTACTCCCTTTATACTGCAGTCCTGCTTGACACTGGTACTTGTTTGATAGCAGTGCAGCCTGACAGCTCTGAACTGTACTGATGGCAGCTTCCCGCTGTCAGATCAGGAGAGAACATGGCACGTAAATGTGAGCATTGCACTTCGTGTGTGTGTGTGTGTGTGTGTGTGGTGGGGGGCTGGTGTCTATGAGGGTGGGGGGGAAGTGTCTGTCTCTATGTAAATGTGTAATATGTATATCTGTGTCTGTGTGTTATCTGTGCAGGCCAGAGACAAGTTTATAATCACTTGTACCAGTATATGCGTGTGCCGGTTCTATGAGAAACCTGCAGTAGCCTCACAGGCACACAGTATCATTTCAGCAGCATGCCAAGAAAATCATCAATTAAACATACTTTTGATGAGAAAGAACGCTCTGTGTGTGTGTGTGTCCGTGTGTACAGTACAATCATATATGAGCTTGTGTGTGTCTGTGAACATATTCATGGAAATGTACTACATGTGTACATATTTGTGCATGCATACATCTCCTCATATGTGTGTATGTGCATGTTGTATAGAATTGTGTGTGTGTGTGTGTGTGTGTGTGTAAGTTTGCCTCCTTCATCTCCCTGGTCATCAGCCAGCCTCAAACTTCACTCTAATTCAGATTCAGATTCAGATCAATTAATTGTCATTTGCACCAGTGTGTAATAAATTTGTTTGTTCACAAGAAGCTCGTAGAGTAAAAAGTATGCATCATAATAGTTAATACAGTATTAAGTACAGTGATGAGCACAAAAACAATGGAATGGGGCAACAATAGTGTAAACTGGAGCAGTGCAAAAAGAAATGCTCATGTAACCTGGATTGTTCTTGGATTTTCAGAAGGCATTTGACATGGAGCCACATGAGAGGCTGCTTAACAGGCTACGAGCCCATGGTCTTACAGGAAAGATAAAGCAGTGGCTGATTGGCAGGAGGCAAAGATGGGAGTAAAGGGAGCCTTTTCTGATTATCTGCCGCTGACAAGTGGTTTCCGCAGGGGTTTATGTTAGGACTGATTCTTTTTACACAATATGTCAATGATTCACATGATGGAATTGATGGCTTTGTTGCAAAGTTTGTACACTACAGAAAGATAGGTAGAAGGGGAAGTATTTCAGAAGAAGTAAGGAGGCTACAGAATGACTTAGACAGATTAAGAGAATGGGCAAAGAAGTGACAGATGACATAGAGTGTTGGGAAGTTTATGGTCATGCACTTTCTTAGAAGAAATAAAAGGGTTGACTATTTTCTAAATAGAGAAAATACAAAAATCTCAGAGGCAAAGGGAAGTACGAGTCTTTGTGCAAGATTTCCCAAAGGTTAACTTGCAGGTTGAGTCTGTGGTGAGGATGGCAAATGGAATGTTAACATTCATTTTAAGAGGACTAGAATATGAAAGCAAGGATATAATGCAGAGAATTTATAAAGCTCTGGTAAGGCCTCACTTGGAGTATTGTGAGTAGTTTTAGGTTCCTTATCTTAGAAAGGATGTGCTGAAACTGGAAAGTGTTCAGAGGAGGTTCATGAAAGTGATTCCACGATTGAATGGCTTGTCATATGAAAAGCATTTTAATGGCTCTGCGCCTGTATTCACTGGAATTCAGAAGAATGAAGGGTGAGGGATAGAAGTAATAATAGTGCAGAATATTATCTAAATGGGGAGAAGGTTCAAACAGCAGGAGTGCAGAGGGACTTAGGAGTCCTTGTTCAAGACTCCCAGAAAGTTAATTTATTTACAAGTTGAGTCTGTGGTAAAGAAGGCAAATGCACTGTTGTCAGTTATTTCAAGGGGGATAGAATATAAAAACAAGGAGGTAATACCGAGCCTCTATAAGACACTAGACAGGTTGCACTTGGAATATTGTCAACAGTTCTCAGAAAGGATGTGTTATCATTAGAGGGAGTTCAGAGTAGTTTCACAAGGATAATTCAGGGAACAAAAGGATTAACATATGAGGAGCATTTAGCAGCATTGAAATTCAGAAGAGTGCAGGGAGATCTCATTGAATGTTGAAAAGACCAGATTGGGGTGAATGTGGAGAGGATGTTTCCTATGATGGGGATATCCAAAACTAGCAGCACAAAATTGAGAGGTGACCTTTTAGAACAGAGGTAAGGGGGGCATTTTTCTTAGCTAGAGAGTAGTGAATCTATGGAATGCTCTGCCACAGACTGTGGTGGAGGCCAAGTCCATGGGTATATTTAAGGCGGAAGTTCATAGTTTCCTGATAGGTCAGGGTATCAAAGAATATTGTGAGAAGGCATGTGTATGGTATTGAGTGGGATCTGGGATCAGCCATGTTGGGAAGGCAGAACGGACTCGATACTGAAAGAAGAAGACAACGTTCATGCCATTAGCTTGGAGGTTACCTGGACAGAATATGAGGTGTTACTCCTCCAACCTGAGAGTGAACTCATTGTGGCAAAAGAGGAGGCCATGTGCCGACATGTTGGAATGGGAGCCGGTCAAGGAATTAAAATGAAAATAGATTTTTGGTGGATGGAATGGAGGTGCTCAGGAGAGTTGATGGGAATGTGGGAAGACAACCATAAGACATTGGAGCAGAATTAGGCCATTTGGCTCATGCCGGCCGGTTTAGCGAGCAGAGCGGTGGCTGAAATCTGGAGGAAAACACAGAGGATGCAGAGGGGAATCACAAAGGTGAAGAAAGAGGACCGGGTCGAGACAACAGAGACTTATGGAGAAGAGGAGTTCGGTGGGTAATAAAACGGACGAGTTCATGGTGCTAGCCAGGCGTCAGAGAACGTTTCGGGAGTGCAATGTTATGTGTTTCACTGGAATGGGGCTGCACGAGGACATACCCGATCAATCTTTTCCATTGACGGCTTCCAGACCGTTCCGGCTGACCGGAAGTGCACTGAGAGCGGTAAGCGTAAAGGAGTTGGGTGCTTACTGTTCTGGTTAACAACGGATGGTGCAATCCGGGTCATATTACGATCGAGGAACATGTTTGTAGACCGGATATTGAACCTTATGCTGTTGGACTCCGGGCATATTCCATCGAGATACAACACTGGGCGTCACGGGAGGTCGTTCCTGCCTGTGGCCATCGAACTTTGCAGCTCCTCCCATGGAGGGTCAGACACCCTGAGCCAATAGGCTGGTCCTGGACTTATTTCCTGGCATAATTTACATATTTCTATTTAACTATTTATGGTTTTACTACTATTTAATTATTTATGGTGCAACTGTAACAAAAACCAATTTCCCCTGGGATCGATAAAGTATGACTATGTCTATGACTATGGGCAGTAACACCTTGTTAATGAGAGCGAGGTCAGAGAGAATGGCCAATCTGGTTGAAGGTGACGGAAGGTGACAGCAGCCACTTGTTGCGACAGTGGTATGCAGAAGGGTATCTCTGAACGCACAAGAGGTAGAACCTTGAAGGGAATAGGCTACAGCAGCAAAAGCACAAAGATACACGTAGTAGCCACTTTATTAGTTACAGGAGGTAGCTATCCCGTGCTATACAGTAAAACACAATTTACAGGTGACTGTTTTATAGACTGATTGTATGTACAGAAAGTGATGTAAGGTGACGTGTGTGTAATGATGGCATTACTAACATTGATCACTGACTGATGAATTACTGAATTCTTCCTGAGCAGATAATGCTTCCTTTTATCAACTTCTACCCACTTCTCTGTCCTCCCAGGTACTGTCACTCCAGAGATTTAACTGAGACTCCAGTGTGGTAATGAGAACAGACAACATTTTTGAATATGTTATCTGTCAGTTAGAATGTTAAATAGTGTTCCTGCTTTGCCATCTTGTTAGTAGTCAGAAATCAAGTAGCATTTTGATGAAATGATGCAAGGAACTCATACTCAATTTCCTTGCTGATACTTACTTTGCACAAAATGCTGGTGGAACTCAACAAGACAGGCAGCATCAATGGAAAGGAATAAACAGTCAACATTATGGCTGAGACACTTCATCAGGAACAAATTGTCAACTATTTCTTTCTACAGATACTTAAAGTTCAAAGTTCAGAGTGAATCTTATTATCAAAGTATATATGTCAGAATCAGATATATTATCACTGGCATATGTTGTGAAACTTGTTAATTTTATGGCAACAGTACAATGAATGCATGAACAATAAATATAGAGAAAAAACTGAATCACAGTGACTATATATATGTTTATTAAATAGTTAAGTTAACGTAAGTAGTGCAAAAAGCAGAAATAAAAAAGTAGTGAGGCAATGTTCATGGGATCAATATCCATTTAGAAATGGGATGGCAGAGAGGAAGAAGCTGTTCCCGAATCGCTGAATGTGTGCCTTCACCATATACAACCCTGAGATTCTTTTTCTTGCAGGTATACTCAACAAATCCATAGAATAGCAACTATAGCAGAATTAGCGAAACACCGCCCAACTAGGGGGTTGAACCACAGTGCAGAAGACAACAAACTGAAGAAGAAACAATAATATAAATAAATAAGCAATAAATATTAAGAACATGTGATACAGCATGTTGTTCCTCCAGCATTTTGTGTGTGTGTTGCTCTACAGTTCCAACATCTGCAGAGTCTCTGCGTTTATCATTTACTTTGTGGAGATCGTTGGAACAATCTCATCAATTTTGTTTTACCCTTAGCGGAGCTGGAAGTCAGGTATATTTTACGATAGCATTATTTTAGAAACTATTCAGGCTGAATATTTAAACCAACTGACTCCAAGACAGAAAATGCTGGTATCACTCAACAGATAAGGCAACAGCTAAAGTCACGCAGCCCACATCAAAGTTGCTGGTGAACGCAGCAGGCCAGGCAGCATCTATAGGAAGAGGTGCAGTCGACGTTTCAGGCCGAGACCCTTCGTCAGGACTAACTGAAGGAAGAGTGAGTAAGGGATTTGAAAGCTGGAGGGGGAGGGGGAGATGCAAAATGATAGGAGAAGACAGGAGGGGGAGGGATGGAGCCGAGAGCTGGACAGGTGATAGGCAAAAGGGGATACAAGAGGATCATGGGACAGGAGGTCCGGGAAGAAGGACAAGGGGGGGGGGGACCCAGAGGATGGCAAGAGGTATATTCAGAGGGAGAGAGGGAGAAAAAGGAGAGTGAGAGAAAGAATGTGTGCATGCTATGTTGATTTAATTTTAATAAGTTATATGCATGCTATGTTGATGCCAGAAGCACGATGACACTTGCAGGCTGCCCTGAGCATGTGATATGCTTTTGAAGGTTAAAGGACAGGCAAAGTAATTGAAGGAAGATCACGAATGACAGATATGAAGTTAGACAGTGTCCAGAGGAAGCCCAGCAGTGATGCCATGGTACTCAGATGATTGTTACCTGACAACCACAGCCATTTCCCTTTCTGTCAAGAATACTGCTAACTGCCTGGTGTGTTTCGTGCTTGATGCCCATTAATTAGAATTTGAAACTAGACTGAAATGATGTTTGGACCAAGACTGAGATGATGTTTGGACCAAGACTGAGATGATGTTTGGACCAAGACTGAGATAATGTTTGGACCGAGACTGAGATAATGTTTGGACTGAGACTGAGATGATGTTTGGACCGAGACTGAGATGATGTTTGGACTGAGACTGAGATAATGTTTGGACCGAGACTGAGATAATGTTTGGACTGAGACTGAGATGATGTTTGGACTGAGACTGAGATGCTGTTTGGACCAAGAATGAGATGATGTTTGGACCAAGACTGAGATGATGATTGCATCAAGACTGAGATGATGATTGGACCAAGATTGAGATGATATTTGGACCAAGATTAAGATTATGCTTGAACCTAGATTGAGATGATGTTCGGAACTGGACTGAGATGATGTTTGGAACTAGACTAAGATGATGTTTGGACCAAGACTGGGACGATGTTCGGACCAAGACTGAGAGGAATTTCAGACAAAGACTGAAATGATGATTGGAACAAGACTGAGATGATGTTTGGAACTAGACTGAGATGATGTTTGAACTGAGACTGAGATGATGTCTGGACCAAGGCTGAGATGTTGCTTGGACAAAGACGGAGAGAATGTTTGGACCAAGACTGAGAGGATGTTAGCACCAAGACTGAGAGGATGTTAGCACCAAGACTGAGATTATGTTTAGATTAAGAATGAGATGATGTTTGGACCTAGAATGAGATGATGATTGTATCAAGACTGAGATGATGATTGGATCAAGATTGAGATGATGTTTGGACCAAAACTGAGATGATCTATGGACCTAGACAGAGAAGATGTTTGTCCAAGACTGAGATGTTGTTTGAACCAAGAGTGAGATGATGTTTGGACCAAGAGTGAGATGATGTTTGGACCGAGACTGAGATGATGTTCAGACCAGGATTGAGATGATGTTTGGACCTATATTGAGATGTTTGTACCAAGACTGAGGTGATGATTGGACCAAGACTGAGATGATGTTTGGGCCAAGACTGAGAAGAGGTTTGGACCAAGACTGAGAAGAGGTTTGGACCAAGACTGAGATCATGTTTGGATCATGACCAAGATCATGTCAGGGACTTTCTCATGGTCTATCCCTTGGCACTACACTCACCCATTGTTGTAGGGGAAAGAATAGTGAGGGCTAATAACTAGTAAGTAATGAGATGGATTGTGTTAATGTGGTAACAGAGAACTGCAAACAAAAGTGGAGATATGGAATGCAAGTTTCAGAAACTTCACTAATTAAAATCAATGGCTACTTTAGTAGGTAACTCCTGTACCTATTAAAGTGGCCACTGTGTGTATGCTCATGGTGTCCTTCTACTGTAGCCCAGCCACTTCAAAGTTCTACGTGTTGTGCATTCAGAGATGTTCTCTGCACACCACTGTTGTAGCGTATGGTTATTTGAGTTAGTATCACCTTCCTGTCAGCTTGAACCAGTCTGGCCATTCTCCTCTGAGCTTTCTTATTAGCAAGGCATTTTTAGCAACTCAGAAATACTATTCACTCGATGTTTATTGTTTTTTTTGCACTTTTCTCTGTGAGCTCTAGAAAACATTGTTCGTGAAAATCTCAGGTTGTGACCTGTGCCACAGGAGAGTAAGGATAGGAATAGGATGAGGTGGTGGATAAATGTGTGGCTGAAGAATTGGAGCAGAGGGCTGGGATTCAGATTTCTGGATCATTGAGACCATTGCGGGGGCTGGTTGGCATATACAAAAGGGACAAGTTGCACTTGAATCCAAGAGAAACCAATATCCTAGAATTGTTGGGAGTGGTTTTAAATAATATGGCAGGGGTATGGGAACCAGTGTGATAGAGAGTGAGCCGGCAGGTTTACAAGTAGATGATGTAATGTGTAATATGAATGTAAGGAAAGACAAGAAAAATGATTGAGTACAAATGCAGAAAGAGCAAAAAGTTAAATTGTACCACAGAGACTAAATTCAAGAGAGTGAAGAATGCAGGACTGAAGGTGCTGTATTAAAATGTGCATAGTATTCAGAATCAGACAGGCAAACTCGTTGCGCAATTAGGGATGGTCGGTATGACATTGTGGACATCACTGAGTCGTGGCTGAAAGAAGGTCATAGTTGGGAGTCTACCATCAGAGGATATACTTTGTATTCAAAGGACAGGCAGGAAGACGTAAGCAGTGGTGTGGCTCAGTTGGTAAGAGATGGAATTACATCTTTAGAAAGAGGTAACACAGGGTCAAAGAACGTCAATTCTTTGATGGTGTGTGACGAGAATACACATAAATTAAGATGTTTGCTGGCCTGGGCTAGCATCAGTGGCATCAGCAGTTGGTCTTCCACCTGTCCTCAGGGGAAGGAGAGATAAGGAACAATGAAGCAGCATCTGGAGATGTGTAATGAAGGGACGGGAGAGAGAGCTGTCTGGAGCGGCTCCCACTTTGAACCCTGAACTGTTTGAAGTGATGGACAGGCGATACCCCAGCAGGGGGATAAAAAGGGACCGGTTCGCTAAGGCAGGACACACATGACACCCGAGGTAACGAGACCCTGGAAGCGGTGCGCCTCTCACACTTCGGTGGGAAGTACCGGGCCATAAACGCACAGAGTGGAAAGGTACGATCAGCGGGAACCCGGTGTGTGTCCACCCTCGCTTGGGTGCCGGGTTCACTGCAGAGGATCGACCGCATCTGGAGGAGGGGTCACAGTCGGTGACCTCAGGTGACATCACAAAGGACCCGCCCGAAAGCTGCTTGTGAGCAATATCGCCGGTCTGTGAGTGGAAGCCGTTCTGAATGATCAGTCGTTCTCGTTCTCTCTCTCCCTCCCCCCCCACGTTGTCCGTCGCCATGGCAACGATTACTGCGAACTGAACTAAATTGGACTGAACTTTGTGTCACTTTGAAATTGGTCATTTACCCCTAGACAACGATAGAGCTTGATTGATGCTGTTATCTTAATTCTGTGCACATATGTGTTTATCATTGCTGAACTGTTGCATTTATTATCCTTTCGATTACTGTGTTGCTTGTTTCTTTAATAAAACTTTCTTAGTTCTAGTAATCCAGACTCCAACTGAGTGATCCATTTCTGCTGGTTTGGCAACCCAGTTACAGGGTACGTAACAGTGGAGATAAGAAACTGCAAGGGTAAAAAAAATATGGAAATCATATATAGGTCTCCAAATAGTAGCTAACATGTGGAGAGATTACAAAAGGAACAAGAAAAGGCATGTAACAAAGGTAATGACACAATTGTAATGGGGTCTTCAATATGCAAGGAGACTTAGAAAATCAGGTTAATGTCGAATTGCAAGAGAAGGAATTTGTTGAATGCCTGTGAGATGGCTTTTTAGAGCAGCTTCTTCTTGTACATACAATGAGAAAGGCTATCTTAGATTGCGTGTTGTGTGAAATAACCCAGATTTTATTAGACAGATTAATATAAAGGAACCCTATGGAGGTAGTGCTCATAATAAGATTGAATTCATACTGCAATTTGAGAGAGAGAAGCACAAATCAGATGTGGCAGTATTACAATGGAATAAAGGGAATTACAGAGGCATGAAAGAGGAGCTTACCCAGGTGGATTGGAGGAGGGTACTGGCAAGGATGATAGCAGAGTACAGGTGGCTGAAGTTTCTGTGAATAGTTCATAAGGTGCCAGGTAGATAAGTCCCACAGAAGAAGAAGTTCTCAAATGGCAAGACTAGGTAACCATGGCTAACAAGGAAAGGGCATATAAGATAGGAAAAGTGACTGGGAAGTTGGATGATTGGGAAGCTTTTAAAATCCAACAGAAGGCAACTAAAAACCTATAAGAAGGGAAAAGATTAAATATGAGGGCAAACTGGGTGATAATATTAAGCAGGATACTAAAAGTAGTTTCAGGTATATAAAGAATAAAAGGGAGGTGAGAGTTGATATTGGAACACTGGAAAATGATACTGGTGAGGTAGTAATAGGGGACAAAGAAACGTTAGATGAACTTATTAAGTACCTTGCTTCAGCCTTTACTGTACAAGACACTAGCAGTGTGCCAGAGGAGCAGGAGTGAGTGCCATTGCTATTACAAAGGAAAAATTGCAAGGCAACCTAAAAGGACTTAAGGTGGATAAGTCACCAGGACTAGATGGACTGCAGCCCAGAGCCAGTAAAGAGATTGTTGAAGAGATAACAGATGCATTGGTAATGATCTTTCAAGAATCACTTGATTTGGGCATGATCCTGGAGGACTGAAATATTGCAAAGGTCACTCCACTCTTTAAGAAGGAGGAAAGTATAAGCCAGTTAGCCTAACCTCAGTGGTTGGGAAAGTGTTGAAGTCTATTATTAAGGATGAGATTTCTGGTTACTTGGAGACTAATGATAAAATAAGTCAATGTCAGTATGGTTTCTGTGAAAGGAAATCTTGCCTAAAAAATCTGTTAGAATTCTTCAAGGAAGTAACAAGCGGGGCGGACAAAGGAGAAGCAGTGGATGCCATTTACTTGGATTTTTAGAAGGCATTTGATAAAGTGCCTCACGTAGGCTGCTTAACCAGATAACATCCTATGGTGTTAGAGGAAAGATAATGGCATGGATAGAGGACTAGCTGACAGGCGGGAGGCAGCGAGTGGGAATAAAAGGCCAGCGACTGGTAGTGTTCTTCAGAGGTCAGTATTAGGATCGCTACTATTCATATTGTTTGTCAGTAACTTAGATAGTGGAATTGATGGCATTAAGGCAAGGTTTATGGATGATGCAACTGCAACAAATTGGAAGAATAGACAAAAAAGTGGCAGTGGAATACAGTGATGAGAAGTGTATGATAATGCATTTTAGTAAAGGAATCAATAGTACAGACTAATGGGGAGAAAATTCAAACATCAGGGGTGCAAATGGCCTTGTGCAAGACCCTCAGAAGGTAAATACATAGGTTGAGGCTATGGTGAAAAAGGCAAATGCAATATTTGCATTTACTTCAAGGGGAATGGAATATTAAATCAAGGAGATAACACTGAAGCTTTAAAAGACACTAATCAGGCTGCACTCAAAGTATTGTCAACAGTATTGGGCCCCTTATCTCAGAAAGGATATATTATCATTGGAGACAGTCCAGAGGATGTTCATGAAGCTGATTCCAGGTTTCCTGATTGGTGTGGGGATCAAAGGATATGGAGAAAAGGTAGGTGTACAGGGTAGAGTGGGATCCCGAGCCAGCCACGATGAAATAGCACATTGGACTAATTCTGCTCTGATGTTTTATGATCTTACGGTCCAAAATTAGCTGTTCCTGAGATACTCAAACTACCCTGTCTGGCACCAACAGTCATTCTACATTCAAAGTAGTCTCAATCACATCTCTTTGTACATTTCTGAACAGCAACTGAACCCCTTTGCCATGCCTGTGTGCTTTTTTTCTTATTGAGTTGCTGGTACTTGATTGGCTGATTAGTTATTTACAGTACTGCGCAAAAAACTTACGCACATTTATTTCAGACCTGCTGAAAGGTCTCAGCCTGAAATGTTAACAGTACTCTTTTTCATAGATGCTGCCTGACCTGGAAGCAATTTGGAAGGTGCAATATATATATATATATCCCAAAGAGGAAGAAGTATTCTAAAGGCAAGATGAACAAGAGAAGTCAAAGCCAACATAAAAGCCGAAGAAGGGCATAAACAGAGCAAAAAACAATGGGAAGATGGAAGATTGGGAGGCTTTTATAAATCAACAAAAGAGAACTAAAAAAAGTAATTAAGAAGGAAAAGATGGAATATGAAGGTAAGCTAGCCAGTAATATTAAAGAGAATACCAAAAGTTTCTTCAGGCGCATAAGCCATAAAAAAGAGATGAAACTGGATATTGGGCTGCTGGAAAATTATGCTGAAGTGGTAGCATTGGGGGACAGGGAAATGGTGGATGAATTGTATAAGTATTTTGCATCTGTCTTCACTGTGGAAGACACTAGCAGTTTGCCAGAAGTTCAAAAGTGTCAGGGGGTGGAAATGTGTGAAGTTGCCATTGCTGGAGTGAAGGTCCTTGGGAAACTGAAATGTCTGAAGGTAAATAAGTCACCTGGACCAGATGGAGTACACCCCAAGGTTCAGAAAGAGGTGACTGAAGAGATTGTGAAGGCATTAGTAATAATCTTTCAACAATCAGTAGATTCTGGAATGGTTCCAGAGGAATGGAAAATTGCAAATGTCACTCCACTCTTCAAGAATGGAGAGTGGCTGAAGAAAGGAAATTATAGGGCAGTTAGTCTGACCTCAATGGTTGGGAGTCAATTGTTAAGGGTATGATTTTGGAGTACTGTACTTGGAGGCAAATGATAAAATAGGCCATAGTCAGCATGGTTTCCTCTAGGGAAAATCTTGCATGACAAATTTGTTGGAATTCCTTGAAGAAATAACAAGCAAGATAGACAAGGGAACATAGAACATAGAGCATAGAATATTACAGCACAGTACAGGCCCTTCGGCCCACTATGTTATGCTGACCCTTGAACCCTGCCTCCCATATAACCCCCCATCTTAAATTCCTCCATATTCCTGTCTAGAAGTCTTTTAAATTTCACTAGTGTATCTGCCCCAACCACTGACTCAGGCAGTGCATTCCACGCACCAACCGCTCTCTGAGTACTTGGATTTTCAGAAAGCCATTGAAAAAGTATCACACATGAGGCTGCTTAACAAGTTAAGAGCCCATGGTATTATAGGAAAGATACCAGTATGGATAAAGCAGTGGCTGATTGGCAGGAAGCAAAAAGTGGGAATAAAGGGAACCATTTCTCTTTGGCTGCCGATGACTAGTGGTGTTCCACAGCGGTTTGTGTTGAGACCAATTCTTTTTGCATTGTACGTCAATGATTTGGATGATGAAATTGATGGCTTTGTTGCGAAGTTTGCAGACAGTATGAAAATTGGTGGAGGAGCAGGTAGTTTTGAGGAAGTGGAGAGACTACAGAAAGGCTGAGACTGATTAGGAGAATGGGTAAAGAAGTGGCAGATGGAATACAGTGTTGAAAAGTGTATGATCATGCACTTTGGTAGAAAAAATAGAAGGGTAAACTATTTTCTAAATGGAGAGAAGATTAGAAAATCTGAGATACAAAGGGATTTGGGAGTTCTGGTGCAGGTTGAGACTGTGTTGAGGAAGGCAAATACGATGTTAGCAAGAGGACTAGAAAATGAAAGCAAGAATGTAATGTTGATGCTTTATAACTCACTGGTGTGGCCTCACTTGCAGCATTGTCAGCAGTTTTGGACCCCTTATCTTAGAAAGGATGACATTGGAGAGGTGGTTCATGAAAAAGAATCCAGGATTGAATGGCTTGATATGAAGAATGTTTGATGTCTCTGGGTCTGTACTCATGGAAATTCAGAAGAATAAGAAGTGACCTCAGTGAAACGTATTGAATGTTGAAAAGCCTCTGGCAGGATAGATTAGTGGACTCGTCTAGGGAGGCTATTTGGGTGGAATTGAGGAATAGGAAAGGTGTTGTGATGCTTATAGGGGTGTATTATAGACCACCTAATAGGGACCGAGAACTGGAGGAGTAAATTTGTAAGGAGATAGCAGATATTTGTAATAAGCACAAGGTTGTGATTGTGGGAGATTTTAATTTTCCACATATAGGCTGGGAAGACCATTCTGTAAAAGGGCTGGATGGTTTGGAGTTTGTCAAATGTGTGCAAGATAGTTTTTTGCAGCAATACATAGAGGTACCAACTAGAGAAGGGACAGTGTTGGATCTCCTGTTAGGGAATGAGACAGGGCAGGTGAGGGAGGTAAGTGTTGGGGAGCACTTCGGGTCCAGTGATCACAATACCATTAGTTTCAATATAATTATGGAGAAGGATAGGACTGGACCCAGGGTTGAGATTTTTGATTGCAGAAAGGCTAATTTTGAGGAGATGCGAAAGGATTTAGAAGGAGTGAATTGGGACAATTTGTTTTATGGGAAGGATGTAATAGAGAAATGGAGGTCATTTAAAGGTGAAATTTTGAGGTTTACAGGATCTTTATGTTCCTGTTAGGTTGAAAGGAAAGGTTAAGAGTTTGAGAGAGCCATGGTTTTCAAGGGATATAGGAAACTTGGTTCGGAAAAAGAGAGGGATTTAAAATAAGTATAGGCAGCTTGGAGTTAATGAGGTGCTTGAGGAATATAAAGAATGTAAAAAGAATCTTAAGAAAGAAATTAGAAAAGCTAAAAGAAGATACGAGGCAGCTTTAGCAAGTAGGGTGAAAATAAATCCAAAGGGTTTCTACAATTATATAAATAGCAAAAGGATAGTGAGGGATGAAATTGGTCCCTTGGAGAATCAGAGTGGACGGCTATGTGTGGAGCCAAAAGAGATGGGGGAGATTTTAAACAATTTCTTTTCTTCGGTATTCACTAAGGAGAAGGATATTGAATCGTGTAAGGTAAAGGAAACAAGAAGGGTAGTTATGGAAAGTATGACGATTAAAGAAGAGGAAGTACTGGCGCTTTTAAGGAATATAAAAGTGGATAAGTCTCTGGGTCCGGACAAGATATTCCTTAGGACCTTGTGGGAAGTTAGTGTGGAAATAGCAGGGGCTCTGACAGAAATATGTCAAATGTTATTAGAAATGGGGATGGTGCCGGAGGATTGGCGTATTGCTCATGTGGTTCCATTGTTTAAAAAGGGTTCTAAGACTAAACCTAGCAATTATCGGCCTGTGAGTTTGACATCAGTGGTGGGTAAATTGATGGAAAGTATTCTTAGAGATGGTATATATAATTATCTGGATAGACAGGGTCTGATTAGGAATAGTCAACATGGATTTGTGCGTGGAAGGTCATGTTTGACAAATCTTATTGAATTTTTTAATGTTACTTGGAAAGTCGACAAGGGTAAAGCGGTGGATGTTGTCTATATGGACTTCAGTAAGGCTTTTGACAAGGTTCCACAGGGAAGGTTATTTAGGAAGGTTCAATCGTTGGGCATTAATATGGAAGTAGTAAAATGGATTCAGCAGTGGCTGGATGGGAGATGCCAGAGAGTAGTGGTGGATAACTGTGTGTCAGATTGGAGGATGGTGTGTAGCGATGTGCCTCAGGGATCTGTACTGGGTCTAATGTTGTTTGTCATATATATTAATGATCTGGATGAGGGGGTGGTAAATTGGATTAGTAAGTATGCAGATGATACTAAGATAGGTGGCATTGTGGATAATGAAGTAGGTTTTCAAAGCTTGCATAGAGATTTAGGCCAGTTAGAAGAGTGGGCTGAAAGATGGCAGATGGAGTTTAATGCTGAAAAATGTGAGATGCTACATTTTGGTAGGACTAATCAAAATAGGACATACATGGTAAATGGTAGGGCATTGAAGAATGCTGTACAACAGAGGGATTTAGGAATAATGGTGCATAGTTCCCTGAAGGTGGAATCTCATGTGGATAGGGTGGTGAAGAAAGCTTTTGGTACGCTGGCCTTAATAAATCAAAGCATTGAGTATAGGAGTTGGGATGTAATGTTGAAATGTATAAGGCATTGGTAAGGCCAAACTTGGAGTAATGTGTACAGTTCTGGTCACCGAATTATAGGAAAGATGTCAATAAAATGGATAGAGTACAGAGGAGGTTTACTAAAATGTTGCCTGGATTTCGTCTCCTAAGTTACAGAGAAAGGTTGAACAAGTTGGGTCTTTATTCTTTGGAGTGTAGAAGGTTGAGAGGGGACTTGATAGAGGTATTTTAAGTTATGAGGGGGATAGATAGAGTTGACGTCGATAGGCTTTGTCCATTGAGAGTGGGGGAGATTCAAACAAGAGGACATGAGTTGAGAGTTAAAGGGCAAAAGTTTAGGGATAACATGAGGGGGAACTTCTTTACTCGGAGAGTGGTAGCTGTGTGGAACGAGCTTCCAGCAGAAGTGGTTGAGGCAGGTTTGATGTTGTCATTTAAAGTAAAATTGAATAGATATATGGACAGGAAGGGAATGGAGGGTTATGGACTGAGTGCAGGTCGGTGGGACTAGGTGAGAGTAGGAGTTCGGCATGGACTATAAGGGCCGACATGGCCAGTTTCCGTGCTGTAATTGTTATATGGTTATATGATAGAGTGGATGTGGAAAGGATGTTTCCTATGGTGGAAGAGCCTAAAACCAGGGATATGGGGAGAAAGCAGGAAGTTGGGGCTTAGAAGGAAAGTGGATCAGCCCTGATGAAATGGCAGAGCAGACCTGATGGGCCAAATAGCCTAATTCTGATCCAATATATTATGGTTTTATGGAGCAACACACATCCTACCACCTGACATTCTTCCACTGTCAAGAAAGGACAAGTCAAAAACCAAATGGAACACTGCTTGTTTGCTGTTGTGTGCTGGGGCAGCAGGCTGAGGGTAGCAGACACCAACAGAATCAACAAACTCATTCGTAAGGCCAGTGATGTTGTGGGGATGGAACTGGACTCTCTGACGGTGGTGTCTGAAAAGAGGATGCTGTCTAAGTTACATGCCATCTTGGACAATATCTCCCATCCACTACATAATGTACTGGTTGGACACAGGAGTACATTCAGCCAGAGACTCATTCCACCGAGATGCAACACAGAGCGTCATAGGAAGTCATTCCTGTCTGTGGCCATCAAACTTTACAACTCCTCCCTCGGAGGGTCAGACATCCTGAGCCAATAGGCTGGTCCTGGACTTATTTCCTGGCATAATTTACATATTACTATTTAACTATTTATGGTTTTATTACTATTTATTATTTATGGTGCAACTGTAACGAAAACCAATTTCCCCAGGATTAATAAAGTATGACTATGACTATGCTTTGCTGGATGAGTGCAGCTGAAACAACTCTTCAAAAGATTTACATCATTCAGGAAACAAAGCAGCCCACATGAGTTGCACCCGGTACACTTCTCTCAACATTGCTTCTCTCCCGCAGTGCACAGTATCAGCAGTGTGTACCATCTACAAAAATGCTGCTGTTTCTCACCAGTGCTGCATTTCCCAGCTCACTACCTTCGCCACCAAGTACAATAACGGCAGCAGACACTTGGAACAAATGTAGCCCACATTTTCTCCTCCAGCATGATTCTGCTAACTGCTTTGCCAAGCTAGTAAGAAGTATAGACAGTTCCTGGAGGGGAGACTGGTTTTGTGACTCTGATTCAGATTTAGATTTTATTAATCAAAGCAAAGTGAAATGCTTCCGTTGCACTATCAGCCGACAGACCTCAGGATGTGCTGGGGAAGCCCACAAGTGTTGCTATGCATTCTACACATCGGGTTGCTACTATTTTGCCAATATGGCATGCCACAATGTTTGGCAGAACAACAAAGTATGGAACAAACAACAAAACAACAACACGATGTGCTGAGCTGTGTTCACAATTCTCTGCAATTTCCTCCATCACAGATAAAGCAGTGTACAATCTACTTCATGATAAATTTGCACCTTATTATCTACCTGCACTGCGTTTTCCCAATGTCTGTTACTCTTTATTCTGCAGTCTGTTACTGTTTTACCTAGTCTTGCCTTGAAACTCAATGTAATGATCTGATCTGTATGAACAGTGTGCAAGACAAGTGTTTTACTGTATCACTGTGCATGTGACAATAATAAACCAATTCCAATATCAAAAACTTTAAAACATTGTGAAATCTGCCAGAGTAGCTCCAGGGAGCATACCATCCGGGTTTGGAACTATAATCATTCCTTCATCATTGTCAGGTCTACCTCTTGGAACTCCCTATTGTGATGAGAGACCTTGATGAGGATGGTTAGAACTCAAATGCTGGACTGTCCAAGGCATGAATGGAGACAGGATATGAAACTGGAATGAGAACTGAGCACTAAACAAGATGCTAGATTAAATCTCCAGTTGAGCTTACGATTGAGTACTGAACTTCTGTTCAGGTGCTCCTTGAATACTGAAATACTAGCACCAAAACTTAGCAGCTAATTAGTGGGATGGTACTGAATTCTTATAGGGGCCATGCCAGCTATCTATACTCCAGAGGATTAGAGCGTTGGAATTCTGGAAGCTGGCGTGGTTGGATGTGTATCATAACACCTACGCAATAGTACTGTGGGAGGATCTATAGTGCATGAGAAGAGATGCTTGTGATTCAAGGAGACTCAAGACTAACCTCTTCATGACCAGCAAGTAGGCAACAAATGAAGGGTTGTGGCCCAAAATGTCAACTGTACTCTTTTCCATTAATGCTGCCTGGCTTGCTGAGTTCCTCCAGCATTTGGTGTGTGTTGCTCAGATTTCAAGCATCTGCATATTTTCTCTTGTTAATAAATGTTGCTCTTGCAAGTAACCATATAACTATATAATAATTACAGCACGGAATCAGGCCATCTCAGTCCTTCTGGTCCGTGCCGAACTCTTACTCTCACCTAGCCCACCGACCTGCACTCAGCCCATAACTCTCTATTCCTTTCCTGTCCATATATCTATCCAATTTAACTTTAAATGACAACATCAAACCTGCCTCAACCACTTCTGCTGGAAGCTCGTTCCACACAGCTACCACTCTCTGAGTAAAGAAGTCTCCCCTCATGTTACCCCTAAACTTTTTTGCCCTTTAACTCTCAACTCATGTCCTCTTGTTTGAATCTCCCCCACTCTCAATGGAAAAAGCCTATCGACGTCAACTCTATCTATCCCCCTCATAATTTTAAATACCTCTATCAAGTGCCCCCTCAACCTTCTACGCTCCAAAGAATAAAGACCCAACTTGTTCAACCTTTCTCTGTAACTTAGGAGATGAAACCCAGGCAACATTTTAGTAAATCTCCTCTGTACTCTCTCAATATTATTGACATTTTCCTATAATTCGGTGACCAGAACTGTACACAAAGTAATGCTCATTGAACCTGATCCTATATTGAAAGCCCTAGATGGAGTGGATGTAGAGAGGATGTTTCCTATAGTGGTAGAGTTTAGGACCAAACGGCACAGACTCAGAGAGAGACATGCCTTTAGAACAGAGGTGAGGAGAATTTTCTTTAGCCAGAGGATGGTAAGTCTGTGGAGTTCATTGCCACAGATGGCTGTGGAGGCCAAGTCACTGGGTATATTAGGGTGCACGTTGATAGTTTCTTGATTAGTCGGGGTGTCAAAGGTTACAGAGAGAAGGCAGGATAATGGGGTTGAGAGGGATAATAAGACAGTCATGATGGAATGGTGGATCAGACTCGATGGACTGAATGGCCTAATTCTGCTGCTATGTCTTAAACTCTGATGCCCATATCCTGGCAAATAGAAATAATTACTTTCCTTTAAGATAACCTAGTGCAATGTGTCATATTGGGATACACCTGAGTGGTGCAAAGTGTTGCATAAATCTATTTGATTTAAATTGGCATCATGGTTGGCATACACACTGGCGGCCAACTGGGCTGTTCCTGTGATGTACTGTTCTATGTTCTATTGTATAAGTCAAATTCAGACGTAGATTTATTTAACACATCTACATTGAAACATACTGTGAAGTGCTCCATTTCTGTTAACAACAACCAAGGATGTGCTGGGGGCAGCCCACTACTGACGCCACACATTCTGGCCCCTGCGTAGCATGCCCACAGTACTCAGCAGAACCACACAGAACAGATCAAACAACAAAGCAACACCTCCTACACAACCACTCACACATACAAAGCTATTTTTCGCCATAATTATATTTATAATATAAGTAAACAGTTATTTCCTTACTATATATAATGGTACTGCAGTGGCCAGGCAAAGCAGAGATGTGTTGGTCAATCTCTTTCAATCAAGCTTAAAAGTTTCAGAGTCCTGAAAGTGATTGAGACTGATTTTATGCAAATTATATTGAGATAGCAATCTTCATTACTTCATTGAATATAATTTATTTATTTATTTACATACTTTGGTGAGGGTTTCCCAGACTAGGGTCCATAGACCCGTTGTTTATTGGTAGGGGGTCCATAGCATAAAAAAGGTTGGGAACCCCCTGCTTTAGAGATAGAACACAGCAACAGGACCTTCCAGCCCAACAAACCCACACCGCCCAATTACACGCATTTGACCTACTAACTTACTAACTGGTACATACGTATGTCTTTGCTATGTGGGACAAAGCCAGAGCCCCCGGAAGAATCCCACACTGTTACAGGGAGAATTTGCAAACTCTACAGTCGGTGGTGGGAATTGAACCCAGTTCGCTGGCACTGTAATAGCGTTATGCTGACTGTTACCCTACTCTGCCACCACTGATAACAATAACCGCAGATGTTCAAGAAATGCAGCTGAAGGGTCTTCAACTCCGTTTCTCTTTCTACTCCTGCTGTTTGTTAGAGGTGTTGAAGGCTGGTATAGCTGTCAGGGGATATAGGGGGTAGCAGTCAGTTAATAAGAAACAGAAAAACAGAAAAACAGAAAATCTACAGTACATTACAGACCCTTCAGCCCACAATGTTGTGCTGACTATGTAACCTACTCTGGAAGCTGCCTAGAATTTCCCTACCGTACAGTCATCTTCACTGAAAGAGTACAGAGAAAACTTACAAGAATGTTGCCAGGTCTGGAGGACCTGAGTTATAAGAAAGATTGAATAGATTAGGATTAGTACGTTTGTCAGTTCAATGTCCATTCAGAAATTAGATGGCAGATGGGAAAGTAGCTGTTTCTGAATTGTTGAGTGTGTGTCTTTAGGCTCCTATACCTCCTCGCTGATGGTAGCAATGAGAATTGGCCCTGGGTGATGGGGGTCCTTAACGATGGATTTTTGAGACATCGCTCCTTGAAATACCCTAGATGCTGGGGAAGTTAGTGTCCATGATGGTGTGACTGAGTTCTCAACTTTCTGTAGCTGCTGTCGATCCTGAGCAACAGTCTGCCCCCCACCCCACATACCAGACAGCTCTTTTACAGTGGGGCAACATGGTAGTGTAACAGTTAATGCAACACTTTACCACATGCCAACTGTAATATTGGGGATCGATTCCTGCCACTGTCTCTGAGGAATTTGTACATTCTCCCTGTGAGTGCATAGGTTCCTTCAAGTGCTCCGGTTTCCTTCCACATTCCAAAGATATACAGTACATTCGGGGTTATTGGGTTGTGGGCAGGCTATGTTGGCACTGAAAATGTGGAGACACTTGCGGGCTACCTTAGCACGATCCCTTGCTGATATGATTTGCCTCAAACAATGGATTTCATTGCACCTTTCAATGATTTGATCCATACGTGACAAATAAAGTCTACCTTTGGATATTTCAATTCTGAACAAAGGTGTTTAAGCATGCTGAGATGTTTATAACAGTTGAGATGTGCTCCTGTTGTAAAAACAGGACCCCCGCCAATACCCTAAATGTTAATGTAACTTATATAATTGTAGCAAACAACAGGAATTCTGCAGATGCTGGAAATTCAAGCAACATACATCAAAGTTGCTGGTGAACGCAGCAGGCCAAGCAGCATCTATAGGAAGAGGCGCAGTCGATGTTTCAGGCCGAGACCCTTCGTCAGGACTAATTGAAGGAAGAGTGAGTAAGGGATTTGAAAGCTGGAGGGGGAGGGGGAGATGCAAAATGATAGGAGAAGACAAGAGGGGGAGGGATGGAGCCGAGAGCTGGACAGGTGATAGGCAAAAGGGGATACGAGAGGATCATGGGACAGGAGGCCTAGGGAGAAAGACGGGGGGGGGTGACCCAGAGGATGGGCAAGAGGTATATTCAGAGGGACAGAGGGAGAAAAAGGAGAGTGAGAGAAAGAATGTGTGCATAAAAATGAGTAACAGCTGGGGTACGAGGGGGAGGTGGGGCCTAGCGGAAGTTAGAGAAGTCAATGTTCATGCCATCAGGTTGGAGGCTACCCAGACAAAATATAAGGTGTTGTTCCTCCAACCTGAGTGTGGCTTCATCTTTACAGTAGAGGAGGCCGTGGATAGACATGTCAGAATGGGAATGGGATGTGGAATTAAAATGTGTGGCCACTGGGAGATCCTGCTTTCTCTGGCGGACAGAGCGTAGATGTTCAGCAAAGCGGTCTCCCAGTCTGCGTCGGGTCTCACCAATATATAAAAGGCCACATCGGGAGCACCGGACGCAGTATATCACCCCAGTCGACTCATAGGTGAAGTGATGCCTCACCTGGAAGGACTGTTCGGGGCCCTGAATGGTGGTAAGGGAGGAAGTGTAAGGGCATGTGTAGCACTTGTTCCGCTTACACGGATAAGTGCCAGGAGGGAGATCAGTGGGGAGGGATGGGGGGGACGAATGGACAAGGGAGTTGTGTAGGGAGCGATCCCTGCGGAATGCAGAGCGGGGGGGGGAGGGGAAGATGTGCTTAGTGGTGGGATCCTGTTGGAGGTGGCGGAAGTTACGGAGAATAATATGTTGGACCCGGAGGCTGGTGGGGTGGTAGGTGAGGACCAGGGGAACCCTATTCCTAGTGGGGTGGTGGGAGGATGGAGTGAGATCAGATGTACGTGAAATGGGGGAGATGCGTTTAAGAGCAGAGTTGATAGTGGAGGAAGGGAAGCCCCGTTCTTTAAAAAATTATATTCCGTCTGGGTAGCCTCCAACCTGATGGCATGAACATCGACTTCTCTAACTTCCGCTAAGGCCCCACCTCCCCCTCGTACCCCATCTGTTACTCATTTTTATGCACACATTCTTTCTCTCACTCTCCTTTTTCTCCCTCTGTCCCTCTGAATATACCTCTTGCCCATCCTCTGGGTCACCCCCCCCCTTGTCTTTCTTCCCGGACCTCCTGTCCCATGATCCTCTCGTATCCCCTTTTGCCTATCACCTGTCCAGCTCTCGGCTCTATCCCTCCCCCTCCTGTCTTCTCCTATCATTTTGCATCTCCCCCTCCCCCTCCAGCTTTCAAATCCCTTACTCACTCTTCCTTCAGTTAGTCCTGACGAAGGGTCTCGGCCTGAAACATCGACTGCGCCTCTTCCTATAGATGCTGCTTGGCCTGCTGCGTTCACCAGCAACTTTGATGTATGTTGCGTATATAATTGTAGCAATTGAATTGTATATGATTATCTGTTGTTACCTTTGTGTTTAAATAGCAAAAAATCTCATTGTACAAGTGATCAAAGAATTCCTCTCAGGAGGGCATTCTTTCAAGGAATACAGTCAACATTTCCTGCCAACATTTTGGGCCCTAATGAAAGATCTTAGCCTGAAACATTTCTCTCCACAGAAGCAGCTCCTCCATCATTTCCTGTGTGTTACCCTAGATTTTCAGCATCTCTTGTGTTTATGGAGCATTCTTTCAAGATAATTTAAAGTCATTTTTTGAGATTAACCAGTTGGTTTAGCTGAAGTCCCCAGTCTCGATGTGGCTCATTCAAAGTGATTACCTTATACGATCTATGGAGTACTTCTAGCACTCCTTTTGTTTCTGCTCTACATAGTATTATTTATTTACCTATTTTCGTTTATTTTGTTTATTTAGAGATACAGTGCAGAACCAGCTTTTCCGGCCCAACGAGTTGCACCACCCAGCAAATCACCTATTTAGCTCTAGCCTAATCACTGGTCTATTTGCAATGGACAATTAACCTACTAACCGGTACGTTTTTGGACTGTGGGAGGAAACCGTAGCACCCGGAGGAAACCCACCTGTTCACAAGGGAGGAACGTACGCCCTCCTTGCAGGTGACTTTGGAATCGATCTCCAAGCTCTGAAGCTCCAAGCTGTGATAGCACTGTGCTAACTGTGAGGCTACTGTGGTATCCACTAGAAAAAGTTACCCTGTTTCTACGGGGAGCTGTTGCTATAATCTCTGTCCCCTCTGCCCTTTAAATAAGCTTCATACTTTCAATAAATTAACTTTACCCTCTGCAAAATTGGCAATCTGCAGAAAATTATATTACCATCAACCCTCCTCCCATGTCATCAACTGGGCATGGTTGCCAATAACTTGTCTATTAAAAGAATGTCTGATATTGAAATGTTAAAGTCTTTTACTTTGGTGGTATTCTCCCAGAAGGTTAGGTCTATGCAGCAGCACTATTTAAACTATTACAAATTCCATCACATTTTCATGATTTGGGAATTCAATTTTGTGAAAACATAGTACTTAGTGTAACAAAACTCAGTTGGCAGAAGACTAATGGCTAGAGGGAATGCTGCTGCTTTGAATCTACGCCAACGAAAATGGCAAGTTGTAATGGTTTAGCTGCAATGAAAAGATGCATTATAGTCTTAAAAGATTGAGAGAAAGATTCAGATCCAATGCAGATTTCTTCCTTCAGAACAGCCACCCGCTCATAAATTACCATTGGCTTCGGTTTGAATATAAATTTATTTTCAAAGTTGGAATGCTTGAAAACATGGTCGTCCCAATGTTCTGCTGTAATAGTAGAAGTGAGGTCACTTGAGTTAAGTATGATGTTATCTTTTTGAATCAAAATTTGTGTGACTGCATCTTACTGCTATTTTAAATGTGCTATATGTGCCTTGGGCTGTGTATGACTGTTGGCATTGTGTTTTGTACCTTGACCCTGCAGTAACGCTGTTTCATTTAGCATTATTGATGGGTATTCATGTATGGTTAAATGACAATTAAACTTAAACTTGATGTTCTCCTCAGGGGTTGTTTGTTGGTGGGTTCCCAGTGGCTGTAGGGACTGATGCAGATCCATATTTTCTGGTGCAGCGTGGACAAGATCAGGTGATGGCTGTGGTTAGTGGTTGGGTCTTTCTCATCATCATCATCGTCATCATTGTGTGCCATATCGTATGACGTGGGCAGTCATGGTCTTCCATCTGTCCCTAATATACCTGTGGGGAGGACCCCCTTCACACTTTTGTTTGTACTCTTTACTCTATCCATGACCATGATTGCTCTTGGCAAGTTTTTCTACAGAAGTGGTTTTCCATTGCCTTCTTCTTGGCAGTGTCTCTCCAAGACAGGTGACCCCAACCATTATCAGTATTCTGAAATTGTTTGCCTGGCGTCGGTGGTCGCATAACCAGGACTTATGATATGCACCAGCTGCTGATACGGCCATCCACCACCTGCTCCCATGACTTCAGGTGACCCTGACCGGGAGGCTAAGCAGGTGTTACACCTTGACCAAGGGTAACCTGCAGGCTAGCTGAAGGAAGGAGTGTCTTATACCACCTTTGGTAGAGACATATCTCCACCCTGCCACCCACCCATGGGTCTTTAAGATCCTTCAAATATTACTGGCTGATGAAAATGTGATGGAATTTGTAATGGTTTAAATAGTTTAATGTCAAATCTATTTTTCACATAGAACCCAGAATTGAGAACATAACGGGAATGGAACATGTCCTTTAGCTTATGGTGTCATGCTGACCTAATTAAACTAGTAATTAAATACTTAACTAAACTAATTAAACTAGCAATTAAATGCCCCACTAAACTAATAGGATTGTGGGGTGGAGATATGTCTCTACCAAAGCAAATGTAAATCACTCCTTCCCTCCACAAGCCTGTCAGAGCTGAGTCTGCAGGTCTGCATGAGACCACAGGGGAGATCAAAGTGCAGTGTCTGCACACCAAATCCTGTCAACTAGAGGCTGGAGGCGTCTTAGGTTAAGGGTCTGTGTATGTGCACGGGTGGAAGGGACGAATAGGGAATGTTTTTGCTGTTGATTTTCTTACATAGAAACATAGAAAACCTACAACACAATACAGGCCCTTCGGCCCACAAAGTTGTGCCGAAAATGTCCCTACCTTAGAAATTACTATGCTTACCCATAGCCCTCTATTTTTCTAAGCTCTATGTACCTATCCAAAAGTCTCTTAAAAGATCCTATCATATCCGCCTCCATCACTACTGCCGGCAACCCATTCCATGCACTCACCACTCTCTGAGTAAAAAATTTACCCCTGAAATCTCCTCTGTACCTACTCCCCAGCACCTTAAGCCTGTGTGCTCTTGTGGCAACCATTTCAGCCCTGAGAAAAAGCCTCTGACTATCCACACGATCAATGCCTCTCATCAACTTATACACCTCTAATCAGGTCACCTCTCATCCTCCGTCGCTCCAAGGAGAAAAGGCCGAGTTCACTCAACCTATTCTCAAAATGCATGCTCCCCAATCCAAGCAACATCCTTTTATGCACCCTTTTTATGGCTTCCACATCCTTCCTGTAGTGAGGCGACCAGAAATGAGCACAGTACTCCAAGCGGGGTCTGACCAGGGTCCTATGTAGCTGCAACATTACATCTTGGCTCCTAAATTCAATTCCATGATTGATGAAGGCCTATACACCGTATGCCTTCTTAACCACAGAGTCAACCTGAGCAGCTGCTTTGAGTGTCCTATGGATTTGGACCCCAATATCCCTCTGATCCTCCACGCTGCCAAGAGTCTTACCATTAATACTATATTCTGCCATCGTATTTGACCTACCAAAATGAACCACCTCACACTTATCTGGGTTGAACTCCATCTGCCACTTCTCAGCCCAGTTTTGCATTCTATCAATGTCCTGCTGTAACTTCTGATAGGCCTCCACACTATCCACAACACCTCCAATCTTTGTGTCATTAGCAAGCTTACTAACCCATCCCTGAACTTCCTCATCCAGATCATTTATAAAAATCATGAAGAGTAAGGGTCCCAGAATAAATCCCTGAGGCACACCACTGGTCACCGACCTCCATGCAGAAAATGACCCGACTACAACCACTCTTTGCCTTCTGTGGGCAAGCCAGCTCTGGATCCACAAAGCAATGTCCCCTTGGATCCCATGCCCCCTTACTTTCTCAATAAACCTTGCGTGGGTTACCTTATCAAATGCCTTGCTTGTTGTGATCAGTTTTGTCCTGGTGAGCATTATGGAAAAGCTATGTTGGTGCCTGAACATATGGTGACACTTGTGGGCTGCCCACAGCACATCCAAGCGTGTGCTGGTTGTAAACACAAATGACACATTTCACTGTATGTTTCAAAGTGCACATGAGAAATTATACTTAAATCTTGAGATCTTGAGTTTAACAAACTAGTTCAGGAATGTAAAGAGAGAGTTAACAGTTCATTGTGCTGTAATGTATTGAGAGCTACCATGTGATCAGGATGTGAACAGACTACAGTGCAGGGGTTGCAAGAGTACTTAGATAGTAAATTCAACATTAAATTCTGAAATCAATAATGAATTTCAGATTCCTGTAGGCCATCCATAAACTGCTGCCTGTGATAGGAATGTTGATTGGCCATTGGCAGCCTCACAAGAACAGTGTGATATATAGTACTAAGTCCTTACCTGGTGGAGGTGGTGTGATATATAGTACTATATATAGTGTGATATATAATCTATAGGTCTGTGATATATAGTTCTGAGTCATTACATACTGGAGGGTAACGTGGTAGATATAGTACTGTGCAAAAGTCTGAGGCACTTACATATACTGTAGCTGGGGGGTGGGGTGCCCAAGACTTTTGCACAGTACTGTGTTTCTCAATGTGGAGCGGAAAGTGAGTTTGTAAATTTGGGGGAGCAAAGGATGCTGGAAATGGCGAGGGTGGAGTGTGACAGGTGAGAGAGAAGGAGTGCCAGAGTCGGGAGGGCAAGGTGGGTGGGTGGCATGGCTGCTGACACACCAGGCAAGTTCATTTCATGCCAGACATTTGGCTTATTAATGATTACAGAATATCTCTCTGGTGCTTCCCAGTCCCTCCCCTCTCCCTTCCCAACCATGATTCCCCTGTCCCTGCTCCCTTCCCACTCTCAGTCCACAATGCAGACCCATATCAGAATCATGTTGATAATCACTCGCATATGTCATGCACGGTGCAATAGATAAAACTACTACAGTACTATGCAAAAGTCTCAGGCAGCCTAGCTGTATAATGTATATGTGCCTAAGACAATTTGCACAGTAATGTACTATATATAGTGAGATTTACAAGGATAGTGTGATATACGGTATAGTTCTGACTCATTACCTGGTGGAGTATTTGGCATCAATTTTCCTCTGCATTACGAGCTATTTTTACTCTGAGTAGAAGGACATTGATCTTTAATTGCTGCTCATATTTTCAAGACTAGCCACAGGTCTGGGATCTGGAATCAATTGTGTTGTGGGTTTTTGACTTTGAGTCTGATGGTGTTCAAGTTAAGCAGCCCGTAACCAAAGTCCTCCAATCCAGTCAATATTCTGGTGAATTTCCTCTGTGCACTCTCTCCAGAACAACCACATCCATCCTTTGGTATGGTGACTGGAACCACACAGCCATCTGCAAGTGTGACCTAACCAATTATGTTGCAACACAGATTCCCGAATGTATCTTCTACACTCCAAACTATGAAGGCAACTACTGTATACCATATGACTTCTGCACCACCCTATCTACCTATATTGCCACTACCAGGAAATTATGGGGTTCAACTCCAAGGGTCCTCCGTTCATCAACATCCCATTGTGCCCTGACATTTACTGTATGCACTCTGTGGCCACTTTATTTGCTACCTCCTGTACCTAATAAAGAGGCCACAGAGTGTATGTTTATGGTCTTCTGCTTCTGTAGCTCATTCACTTCAAGGTTCAACATGTTGTGCACTCAGGAATGCTCTTCTGCACACCATTGTTGTAGCGTGTGATTGAGTTACTGTCAACTTGCTGTCAGCTTGAACCAATCTGGCCATTCTCCTCCGACCTCTCTCATTAACAAGGCATTTTTGCCCACAGAATTCCTGCTCACTGGAATTTTTTGTGCACCAGTCTCTGAAAACTCTAAAGACTGTCGTGCAAGGCAATCCCAGGAGATCATCAGTTTCTGTGATACTCAAACCACCCCATCTGGCACCAACAATCAATCCATGGTTCACTTAGATCACATTTCTTTCCCATTCTGATATCTGAACAACAAGTGAACCTCTTATCCATGTCTGCACGTTTTTATGCTTTGAGTTGCTGCTACATGATTGACTGATTAGATATTTGTATTAATAAGCAGGTGTACCGGTGTACCAAATAAAGTAGCCATTGAGGGTAAATTGTCACTTTCAGGAAATTATGGGCTTCATCAACATTCCTCAGTGTCCTAACATTTACTGTGTATGTTCAGCAAAATGAACAAAACTGCTTGAGAAACTCCGTAAGTTAGACGGAATCAACATCAATGTTTTTGACCAAGACCTTTCATCAGGAGTGATGAAACCCTGATGAAGGGTCTTAACCTGAGATGTTGACCTGCTGAACTCCTCCACTATTTTGCTTCCTAGAATCTGAAGAACCTCTTGTGATTATGATTTTCTGTATATGTTCCACCCCTTTAGACTTCCCAAAATGCAAAACAACCCACGCTTTTGGGATTAAATTCCACTCTTTCAATATTCCATTCCACTTCTTTTGGAAGGTCATTCCACCTGCTCACCACACTCTAGATGGTTGTACCACCGTCTTCTAGGGAGACGCCAAACCACAAGATTGGGAAAAGGTTCAGAGGGCTGCAAAATCAGTCAGCCCCCTTTTGGGCACTGGTCTTCCCAGCATCAAGGACACCTTCAAAAGATGAAGCCTCATAAGTGCGGCATCCGTTACTAAGGGCCCTTGCAAATCTAGGACATTCCCTCTTCTTAATACTACCATCAGGGAGGAGGTACAGGAGACTAAAGACCCACGCTCAATGTTTTAGGAACGGCTTATTTATTTAGTAAATATTTATTATTTGGAGATACAGTCTGGCATAAGCCCCTCCGATCCTTCATGCTGCACTGCAGAACAACCCACCGATTTAATCCCAGTCCAGTCTCTGGACAATTTACAATGACGAATTAACCTACCAACCGTTATGTCTTTGGACTGTGGGAGGAAACCAGAGCACCCGGACAAAACCCATGTGCACATGGGAAGGGGTGTGCAAACTTGCTTACAGAGGACGCCGGATTTGAACTCTGAAATTCGACGCCGTCAGCTGTGGTAGCATCATGCTAGCCACTACTCAATAGTTGCACTACATTATAACATACATGAGGGATGATAATCCTGATTCTGATATGGGTCTTTATTGTGGACTGAGAATGGGAATGGGACGGGGAGAGGGGAATTATGGTTCAGATAAGGGAAGGGAGAGGGAAGGGAGCAGGAAGCACCAGAGAGACATTCCATACTGATCAATAAACCAATTGTTAGGAATCAAATGACCTTGCCTGGATCTCTGGGCTGTGTGTGTCTGACCCAAGCAAACCCCACCCCGGCACTCCTTCTCTGCCATCTGTCCCACACTCCTCCTGCGGCACTCCACTCTCACCATTCCCAACATCTTTTGCTCCAGCCAGATTTACAAACTTGCTCTCCGTTCCACATTGACAAATACAGTACTATGCAAAACTTTTAGACACCCCAGTTCTCTTTATATATAGAGCGAGCTTGCCTGTAATGTTTATATACAGTATAGAACTAGATGTATTATTTGTGCCTAAGACTTCTGCACAGTATTGTTTGTCAGAGATGATAAACCTTTTCTGTTACTGAATATGATTCTCAGCTTCTCCATGAAAAACCCCTCAGATCCATTTCTATTCCTTAGGAGGAGGAGAAGATGGCGGCGCAATGCAGCGCGCGTGGCCACTTCGGTGATGATGTCTGTTATTTATCAAGTAGGGGACCGTTCACAATTCTGATTTGATGGAGACAGTACGGAGGAACATCTGGAGAAACTTCTGAAATGCCTGCTTCGCTGCTGCTGCTACTGTGTGGTAACAGGAATCTCCGGAGCAGAAGGCCCCAAATCCTCGGCTTTGCTTGTTTCAGCGGCTGGGGAGAGGTCGAAGGCGCTCGGCAGAGGATGGCACTCGGGAGGCTGTATCAGAGGGGCTGGTCAGAGGCTCGAAGTTTTCGGACTGATGGACTCAGTGTTGGCTGTGGTCGGGTGCTTCCAATGCATCAGCAGTTGTCGGTGCCTGGTAGTTTATGGCAGGGAGTTTCTGCCCTTTGCTGCCTGCTATCGGGGACTCGGGAGTCGATTGACTCGGGACTTTGAGACTTTTTTTACTGTGCCCATGGTCTGTTCTTTATCAAATTATGGTATTGTTTTGCACTGCTGTAACTACATGTTATAAGTATGTGGTTCTGTCAGTGATAGTCTTTGGTTTGTCCTGTTTTTCTGTGATATCACTCTGGAGGAACATTGTATAATTTCTTAATGCACACATGCATTTCTAAATGACAATAAATGAGGACTGAGAGTTCTCATAATCTAATCTTATTCTCTCCCTTTTCACCTTTATCCTATGCCCTCTAGTTTTAGACTCCACCTGCCCGTAAAGGTCCCTTATAAGGTCTCCCCTCGGCCACCTCCTCCCCGGGAAAGCAACACCAGCCTATGTAGCTTCTCCTTGTAACTCAAGCCCTCTAGTCCTGAGAACGTATCCTTGTGAAATCATTAAGACATGAAAATGAAGCTAACACTGGAAAAGAACAGTTGAGTTTAGGTCTTAATGACACACAACAGACAAACAAAACTTAATCTCGATAGTCATCCCTAAAGAGTGTGTTAAATGGTCAGTATCTCCTTTCAGTTTCTATGTACACCTCAGCAACTGGGTCCTGCACTATATGAAAAATTACATTTTATGAGTTCGTTACTGGCTATAAGGGCTTTGAAATATCCTTAGTAACACATATAACGTGTTGGAAGAACTTATCAGGCCAGAAAGGAATAACTGGCCGGTTTAGCGAGCAGAGCGGCGGACACCCCTGCTGAAATCCGGAGGAAAACACAGAGGGAGATCACAAAGTTGAGGAAAGAGGACTGGGTCGAGACAACAGAGACTTTTGGAAAAGAGGAGTTCGGTGGGTCATACCGTTCCGGCTGATCGGAAGTGCACTGAGAGTGGTAAGTGTAAAGGAATTGGGTGCTTACTGTTCTGGCTAACAATGGATGGTGCAATCCGAGATATATTACGATCGAGGAACGTGTTTGCAGACTGGATATTGAACTTTTTACTGTTGGACTTTGGCCACATTCCACCGTGATACAACACTGGGCGACACGGGAGGTCGTTCCTGCCTGTGGCCATCGAACGTGCAGCTCCTCCCGTGGAGGGTCAGACACCCTGAGCCAATAGGCTGGTCCTGGACTTATTTTCCATCTGGCATAGTTTGTATTTTGGTGTTTGATTGTTGGGGTTTTTTGTATTGCTATATTTACGCTCTATTCTTGGTTGGTGCGGCTGTAACGAAACCAAATTTCCCTCGAGATTAATAAAGTATATCTCTCTATCTATCTATCTATATCTATAAGCAGTTGATGTCCCAGACCGAGACCCTTCATCAGGACTGGATTTCCAGGATCTGCAGAAGATCACATGTTTGGTATAACCTCAGGTTGTGACAGGTGCCCTATAAACATATCCTTTTGTAGAAACACAAGAGGCTGCAAGAAAGTTCCTGAAGAAGGGTCTCAGCCCGAAATGTCAAACGTTTATTCATCTCCATAGACACTGCCTGACCTGCTGAGTTCCTCCAGCATCTGATGTGTGTTGCTCTGGATTTCCAGCAGCCGCAGAATATCTTGTGTTGAAGACTGCAGATGCTGGAATCTGGAGCAACAGTCTGTTAGAAGATTGAGCAGAATCTGTGGGAGGAAAAGAAATTGCTGGTGATTCAGATCAAATCCAGATGTATGGTCTCAGCCCAAAGCATTAATATTTCCTTCCCTTCACAGATGCTGCTTGAACTGCTGAGCACCTCCAGTTACTTGTTGCTCCTTATTGTCGATGTCTGCTATTTACATTGACTGGAATTGTACCCACAGTAAATTTCAAGGACAATTTATTATCAAAGTACATATATATGTCACCATACTCTATGACCTTGAGATTCATTTTCTTGCAGGCAATCACAGTAGAACAATTAAATAAAATTGAATCAATGCAACGACTGACAAGCAACCAATGTGTAAAAGAAAATCAACTGTGCAAATACAAAGCAATAATAAATTAATTAAAATATAAAAATATATAAATATGAACTAATAAGTAATAAATAAAAGAAACAAACAAATAAATAAATAAATACTGAGAACATGAGTTGTAGAATCCTTGAAAGTGAGTGTACTGTGAAATCAGTTCAGTGTTGAGGTGAGTTAAGCTACCCACTCCAGTTCAGGAGCCTAATGGTTGAAGGGTAATAAATGTTCTTGAACCTGGTGGTATGAGTCCTGAGGCTCCTCTACCTCCTTCCCAATGGCAGCAGCAAGAAGAGAGTACAGCCGAGATGGTGGGAGGTCCTTGATGATGGATGCTACTTTCTTGCAGCAACGCTCCTTGTAGATGTTCTTTATGGTGGGGAGAGCTTTTCCCATGATGTACTGAGCTGTATCCATTACTTTTTGTTGGCTTGTCCGGTCTTGGGAAATGTTGCTTCCCTACCACATTTGAGTTATGGAGGATAATGATTTGTAATGTTATGGAGAATGCAATGCTTCATGAAAAAACAAAAAAAAATACAGGCACACACACATACATATAAACATACTTACTAAGAACTTGAGTTGCACTGTCCTTGGAAATGAGACCATAGGTTGTGGAATCAGTTTAGTGTTGAGGTAAGTGAATCCACACTGGTTCAGGAGCCTGATGGTGTAGGGTATTTCAAGATTCAGGATTCAAGTCCATTTATTATCAAAGAATGTATAAATTATACAACTTTGAGATTTGCTTACTCACAGGTAGCCTCAAAGCAAGAAACCCCACAGAGCCCAATTAAAGTAAAAAAAAAGAATAAAGATAAAAAATAAACACTTGATGTGCAAGAGAAAAAGACAATACTAATCATGCGACCAATTGACGTGAACAACAGCATACTGAACCAAAAATGGGTCCTCGGGTCTGGCCCCCTGAGTAGCCCAGAGTAGGTCCAAAGCTTCACTTATCAGTTCATCGTATTAGCGGGAGCACAGAGGCTGAGGCAGTCTTCATAGCCTCAGTGCCATGGAGATTGAGTGAAATCCCATCGTGGAGAACGAGTGAAATTGGCTCTTGTCCCGACTGACACCGTCTTTTCAGTCTATCTGAGCCGGCATTTAAATTGACCCAATGACAGAACAGCGAAAGGCTCCAAGACCTTGGAGAGAGGAGTGAAGATCGTGGAGAGCGAGTGAAATCCGTTCTCACCTCTGATCTGAGCAAGTGTTTAAGTTGTCTAAACAGCGTACAGTACCTTGCTCTAGAACCCAGGCACTGGGCCTAGACCACGCCATCCAGCGACCTGCTGCAGACCCAGATTCCATTACCCAGCTTAAAGCCACTGCCAAGCTCTTCAGACCAGCTCAGTACCCAGAGTGAACCAACCTCGTACCCAGGTAATAACTGTTCCTGAACCTGCTGGTTTTGATGCTATCACAATTGAGCATCTCATAGTCTGTTACAGAACAATTATTTTCTTCCCTCTATGAAGTTCTTCCTTTTCAGTTTCTTGTTGTAATTCATAATGGCATTTGTTTATTATGCACAGATCATACATTGGCACCATGAATGAGGGCTTGCATTATATATTCAGTTTGATTGAGTTAAAAGTTCAAGCAACAGATTGCTCGAGGCAAGATAGAATCCTCTCTTGACAAACATGCCCCAGGAAGACAAAAAAAAAATAGGAGACAGAACATTAGCAAAGGAAATGACACTGTAGAGCACAATTTGTAACACAAGTCATGAAACATTCTGTTTCAATTTGCCAGGTTGGTTAGACCCAGAGTTGATGATTGCGGCAAAATAAATTTATATTTTTACATTCACTCCCATTTTTTGGCAGCAAGAAAGAGCTTGTAGCCTTGAGTAATTGTACAGTACATAGTTCCAATGGTCTGAACATTGAATTTGAAGAAGATGAAATAATTCAATAATGGAATGTGACGTCAGCATCCAAATATTTAGCTGTTTGCCTTGTGGGGACATTTCAAGGAATAAAGATGTCCTTCAAAGAGTGAATGCCTCCCTGAATTAACATTGGTTGGTGCACTACAAACAGGTGAAGGGTTTGGTGTAAAAGGATTCAGTAGGTTTACATTGACTCCATTTTCTTCTCTATATCCTGTAACAGTTATTTTCTCTGAATGCCATTTCCTGTCCTGAATCTTGTCTGCTTCTTTGCAATATATAGTTGTTACAAATAATGAAAAATACTTCAGGAGTTGAGAAGGGTTGTAGAGAAGGAGAATTAGGTTCGAAAGCAGTAGTTCCAATGGCACAGTTGCAGAAAGCACGTTCAATGAGTAACTGCAAGGGGAAATATGGCATATCTAAATAGTGTTCTATCATTCTTGCTGCATCCTCCACTGTAGTGCATTGTATTCCCCTATGGAAGTAAGTGTTAGAAGCAGAATTGGGCTATTCAGCCCATTGAGTCTGCTGCACCATTAAGTCATGGCTGTTTTACTTTCCCACTCAACCCTATTCTCCTGCCTTTTCCCTGTACCTTTAACACACTTACTGGTCAAGAACCTATCAACCTCCACTTTAAACTTACCTAATGACTTGGCTTCTACAGCCGACTGTGGCAATGAATTCCATAGATTCACCACTCTCTCACTAAAGAAATCCATCCTCATCTGGTTTGTAAAGGAATGTCCGTCTATTCTGTGTCTACAAGTCCTGGACTCTCCCTCTATTGGAAACATCCTTTTTATGTCAACTCTATCTAGGCTTTTCAATATTTGGTAGATTACAATAAATCGCCTCTTATTCTTCTAAACTTCCCTGAGTACAGGCCCAGAGGCATCAAAGAATTCTCATAAGTTAATCTTTTCATTGCCAGGATCATTCCCATAAACCTCCCCTGGAACCTCTCCAACGCCAGCACACCCTTTCTTAGATGAGGCTCCCAAAACTGCTCACAACACTCCAGGTGCAGTTTGACCAATTTCTTTAAGGTCTTGGCATGATATCTTTGCTTTTATATTCTAGTCCACCAGAAATGAATGGTAACATTGTATTTGTCTTCCAAGCTATCTACTCAACCTGCAAGTTAACCTTTCGGGTCTCTTTGTCTCCATGCCCCTTATGTCATAGGAGAGTCCTACGTCTCTTTGCACCTCTGATTTCTGAATTTATTCCCCATTTTAGCCACTCGTCTACATTTTTACTTCTCCTACCTTTTGCTCCCCTTCTCTTTCCACAGAAAAATCTGGTATTATTGAGTTTGCTTCAGACCCTGATACCTGAGGGCAGCACGGTAGTGTAGCAGTTAGTGAAATACACTTACAGCGCCAAGAACCTGGGTACAATTCCTGCCACTGTCTGTAAGAAGTTTGTACGTTCTCTCTGTAACCACGTGGGTTCCCTTCAGGTACTCTGGTTTCCTCACAGATTCCAATGAAGCACGGGTTGGCAGGTTAGTTGGCCACACCTTTGTAATAGGATGGTATGGACCCACTGGGCTAGAAGAGCCTGTTACTGTGCTGTATCTCTAAATAAAATAAAATAAAACATAGGCAAGGATCTCTTCCAGAAAGCTAAGTCTATCACCATTTTTTTTGCTGGTAGATCAGGAAGAAACTACTGCTACCAGACACCTGTTGGGAAGTAATGCTTGAAATTTGTAAAGGAACTGTTTCTACACAAATTCCTTGACGAACATATCCTCTGGATATAAGTTCTCAATGGGAAACCAGGAACAATGTATTTAAACTGCAGATACAGTAAAAAAGAATAATGCCAATGGCTAAAGTGAGAGCAGGGAGATTTAATATAAGAGATGCAAAGAATCTAGCATATGACTTGTCTTGTATCTTGTCCAGATAGCTGTTAAATGGATTTCCTCCAGCACAGAGGTATATTAACGTGTGGATGTCTCACATAGGCTTGGAGGTGTACTGATTTCCCACAAGCTATTCCTTCACTGTTGCAGCCCTGCTTTCATCCAGAGTAACTTCATTAAAATTGACTTTCACTGTGAAACAACTTTTATATCACAGAATTTCCAGCATCTGCAAAATTCCTGTTGTTTATATCACAGAGTCAACTTTATCTTATCAGATTCTTCCTTCTTCAGCACTTTTCCACCTATGGGCATTAATAGGCACTTCTCCCCTTTTCCATTCCCCATTCTGGCTCCCCTCTTACCCCTTCTCTTCTCCTCACCTGCCTATCAGCTCGCTCTGGTGCTTCTCCTTCCCTTTCTCCCATGGTTCACTGTCCTATCACATTCCTTTTTCTTTAGTCTTTTCTACTTTTCATTGAGCCTTCTCACTTCGTACCCCCCCCTCCTACAACCACACACCTTCCCCCTTACCTGGCTTCATCTGTCAAGTTCCTCTCCCTCCACCTTCTTATTCTGGCTTCTTCTACCTTCCTTTTGAGTCCTGGTGTAGGTTCTCATCCCAAGATATCAAATGTTTATTCCTTTCCATGAATGCTGCCCGACTTGCTGAGTTCCTCCTGCATTTTATGTGTGTTGCTCTGGATTTCCGGCATCTGCAGAAATACTTGTGTTTATGGTCAATGTTGTCTGTGCATTTCAAGCTTAACTTCCCACCAGGGGTACAAGACTGGTGAATATCTCCCCATGCTCTGTTAGTTCAGCTTCTTGAGAAGTCCTTTCTTCATTCTTTACAAATAAGTATAACAAAAGATATCCCCAGGGCAATAACTAGAGGAACAGTTCCTCCCTGACTGTGCCAATTAGGAATGATGTTTGCCTGTTGCGGGTAACATTGAAACATGTGTTCTGTTTATTGATCGCGACTCTGGCTGTGAACTGTGGGTGTGGTTGTCAGTGATACTTGTGGAGAGGCACTGAAGCACTGTAGAAACATTCCATTTTACTGCTTGCTTTCTGCTCCTCAGGGATTCCCTTGATTATTTTTTCCAGAGGTGTGCGATGAACATCTGTAGTGACCATAACACCATAAAACAGAGCAGCAGAATTAGGCCATTTGGCCCATCCAGTCTGGTCCACTATTCCAACTTGTCTGATTTATTATCCTTCTCAATCCCAGTCTCCTGCCTTCTCCACATAGCCTTTTACACCCTGATTAATCAAGATCCCATCAACTTCCACTTTATACATACCCAATGAGTCTGCCTGCACAGCCATCTATGGCAATGAATTCCACAAATTCGCCATCCTCTGGCAAAACAATTTTTATTCTCCTCTGTGTTCTAAATGGACGTCCCTCTATCCTGATGCTGTGCTTTCTGGTCCTGCACTCCTCTCCATAGGAAACATCTTCTCCACATCCACTCCATCTAGACCTTTCAGTATTTGATAGGTTACAATGCAATCCCCCCTCATTCTTCTAAACTTCAGCGACTACAGGGACAAAGCCATTAAATGTTCCTCACATGTTACCCTTTCATTCTAGTGAACCTCCTCTGGACTCTTTCCAATGCCAGCACATATTTTCTTAGATAAGGGGCCCAAAACTACTCACAATACTCCAAGTGTGGTCTGACCAGTGCCTTATAATGTCTCAGCATTATATCTTTGCTTTTGTATTCTAGTCCTCTCGAAATGAATGATAACAATGCATTTGCCTTCCTTACCACTGACTCAACCTGCAAGTTAACATTTAAGGAATGCTGCATTGGAACTCCCAAGTCCTTACACCCCTTTAATTTTATGAATTTTCTCCCCATTTAGAAAATAGTTCATGCCTTATTCCTTCTACCAAAGTGCATGATCATGCATTTCCCTACACTATATTCCATCTGGCACTTCTTTGCCCGTCCCATTCTCCCAATCTGTCCAAGTCCTTCTGCGGGCTCCCTGCTTTCTCAACACTACCTGCCCCATAACATACCATCTGCAAACACGGCCAAAAAAGCCATCAATTCCTTTATCCAAATCATTGATATATAATGTGAAAAGAAGCGGTCTCAACACAGGACTTCTGAAAATCCAAATAAACAACACCCACTGACTCTCTTTGTCTATTTTGCCTATTATTTCCTCAAAGAATTCCCTCAGATTTGTCAGGCAAGATTTCCCTTAAGGAAACCATGATCACTGATGATGTTTCTTTGTATGGTGACAAACCGTTTGCAAGTAACTTACCAAGATCGGAGAACAACTCAGCCCAGCCTTCAACCACCCAAGCTACACATCTTCTGAATTATTTCTAAACCATGCTGACTTTGGCCTATTTTGTCATGTACCTTTAAGTACCTGTTACCTCATCCTTAATAAGAGACTCCAACATCTTTCTAACCCCTGAAGTTGATCCCAACCATTGATATATACATGAAAAGAAGAAGTTCTAATACCACTTATAGTGTACTGCAGGCCTTTCTAGCCCAACAAGTCACACCGCCCAGCAACCCACCTATTTAATCATGGGTCAATTTACAATGACCAACTAGCCTACTAACCAATAGTCTTTGGACTCTGGGAGGAATCTGGGTTGCCCATAGGAAACCCCTGTGGTCACGGGTAGATTGTACAAACTCCTTACAGTAGTTAGCTTAATGCTTTACAGCACCAGTGATCAGGGTTCAATTCCCTCTGCTATCCTTAAGGAGTTTGTACATTCTCCCCATGACTGCGTGGATTTCCACCAGTTGCTCTGGTTTCCTCCCACTTCCCAGAGACATTGGGGTTAGGGTTAGTAAGTTGTGGGCATACTTTGTTGACGTCGGAAGCATGGTGACACTTGTGGGCTGCCCCCATCTCATCCTTGGACTGTGTTGGCCATTGGCATGGTGTTTCACTGTATGTTTCAATGTACAGTACAGGTGACAGATCTGCTGGGGCTGTCCACTGTGTCCCATGCTCCTGATGTGGCCTCCTTTAAATTGGTGAGACCCATCGTAAACTGGGGGACCATTTCATCAATTGCCTCCACACCATCCGGCAAAAGTGGAACTTCCCATTCCCGTTCCAACATGTCAGTCCATGTCCTGCTCCTGTGCCATGATGAGCCACGCTCAGGGTGGAGGGGCAACACCTTTATTTCGTTTGGGTAACCTCCAACCCTATGGCATGAATATTGATTTCTCCTTCTGGTAAAAAAAAAATTCCCTCCCACTCTTGCCCTTTGCCTCTTCTCACCTTCCTATCAGCTCCCCCGGGTCCCTCCCTCCTTTCTCCTCTGGTCCATTCTCCTCTCCTATAAGATTCCTTCCTCTTCAGCCCATTATCTTTCCTACTCACTTGGCTTCACCTATCACCGTCTAGCTATCCTCCTTCCCCTCCCCCCACCTTTGATGTCTTCCCCCTTCCTTTCCAGCCTGAAAAAGGGTTTCATCCTGAAATTCCAACTGTTTATTCACTTCCATGGATGCTGCCAAACCTGCTGAGTTCCTCTAGCATTTTTGTGTGTGTCGCTTTGTATTTCCAGTATCTGCAGAATTTTTCATGTCTATAATCTTTATCTTGTAACTTTTCAGGTGTACCAAGATTTTGGCAGCATAGGTTTAAGGTTAGAGAGTAATGAACTCAGACTATCTGGTTGAGGCAGGTACAATTCCCTCATTTGAGACGAAACTAGACATCTACATAGTTAGGAGGGGTTCAGTGGGATATTTGCCAGATGCAGGTACTGTAAGTGGGAATAGCTTTGATGGGAATCTTGGTCAGTATGAAAGGGTCATCAATGGACCTTTTTTAATGATCTGGAAGTATTATCAAGTATTTTGGGAGCACACTTAGCTTTAAATATTCAATTTCAAGACTGTTTCTGGTTTAAACACACATTCTGTAAAAATCAGCTGTTCAGTTTTAAGGGTTAAATGAGAGTCATGTATTAACTCTCTGTGCATCAATAATACCTTGACACACAAAATGCTAAGGGAACTCAGGAGGTCAGGCAGCACCTATGGAAAAGAAAAAGGTAGTCGACATTTTGGGCCAAGATTCTTCAGCAGGACCATTGAAGGACCTTGGCTTGAAACATTGACGCGTTATTCTTCTCCTTTGAAGCTGCTTGACTTGCTCAGTTCCTTCAGAATTCTGTGCTTGTCGCTCATGATGTCCAGCGTCTGCAGAATCTTTTGTCTTTATCAAAAAATGTTTTAATCTTTCAAAAATCCTAATGTAATAACTATTGTTCTGCCTGTATGTATATTTAAATTCATGCAAAGATGTCAAGCTAATTTATCACCCTGCAGAGATCATAAATAATTTCAGTTAAATTTTGTTTTATCCGGAAGGATAGTACATTGAGAGAACAAATGGATTTCAAATGGACTTTAATTATAAATATTATGACCTGTTACAACCCAAACAATTTTATGGATTTTAAGCTTGGTCTGGCCTGCTTTCACTCATGTATGTCTTTAATCATCGAGCAACCTCTCCTCTATAGATCAATGTTAGAATTGAACTGAAGGTAGGAGCATGAGGGGAGGGTGCTGGATTTCTCTGGGAGGTTCTCAGTCAACAAATGCAAATTTGGTGAATTGCAAATGCCGCTCCATTCTTCAAGGTGGGAGGGAGGCAGAAGAAAGTACACTATAGACTAATCACAAACAAGAGAAAATCTTCAGATGCTGGAAATCAAAACAACATACACAAATGCTGGAGGAACTCAGCAGGCCAGGCAGCATCCATGAAAATGAGTGAACAGTTGACGTTTCGGGCCATGACACTTCATCAGAACTGGAGAGAAAAAGATGGGAAGTCAGAGTAAGAAGGTGGGGGAAGGGGAGGAAGAACTGCAAGGTAGTAGGTGATAGATGAGACTGGGAGGGGAGGAAGAGTGAGGTATAGAGCTGGGAAGTTGACTGGTGAGAGAAATACATGGCTAGAGAAGGGAGGTACCTGATAGGGGAAGACAGAAGGCCATGGAAGAAAGGGAAGTGGAGGAGGACCTGAGGGAGATGATGGGCGGAGATATGGTGAGAGGCAAATGGGAATGGGAATACTGAAGAGAGGGGTCCATTACCAGATGTTTGAAAAATCAATGTTCATGCCATCAGGTTGGAAGATACCCAGATGGAATATAAGATTTTGCTCCTCCAACTTGAGTATGGCCTCATTGTGGCAGTAGAGGAGGCCAAGGACTGACATCGGACTGGGAATGGGGTGGATTTAAACTGAATGATCCCGCTTCTTCTGACAGATGGACCTCAGGTGCTCAGTGAAGTGGTCTCTCAATCCATGTTGGGTCTCATTGATATACAGGAGACCACGCATTGAGCATCAGATACAGTAGATGATCCCAACAGACTCACAGGTGGAGTGTTGTCTCACCTGGAAGGACTGTTTTGGGCCCTGAATGGTAGTGAGGGAGGGGACGTAGGGATAGGTGTAGCATTTGTTCTGCTTGCAAGGGTAAGTGCCAGGAGGGAGATCAGTAGGGAGAGACGAATGGACAAGGGTATCACATAGGGAGTAATCCCTGTGGAAAGCAGAAAGTTGGGGGAGGGAAAGACGTGCTTGGTGGTGGGATCTCATTGGAGATGGCGGAAGTTAAGGAGAACTATATGCTGGACGCGGAGGCAGGTGGTGTAGGTGAGGACAACCGGTACCCCATTCCTGGTAGTGTGGCGGGAGGATGGAGTGAGGAAGACGTGTGCAAAATGGAAGAGATGTAGGGTGGGTCTCTCAATTCCTCCATCTCCACTGCATCTCTCTCCGGATAAGGCTTTTTATTCAGAAGTGTAGAAATCTCCTCCTTCTTTAAAGAAAGGAGCTTCCCGTCCTCCACCAATCAATGCTGGCCTCAACCGCATTTCTTCCATTTTGCACACATCTGCCCTCACCCCATCGTCCCACCAGGGATAGGGTTCCTCTTGTCCTCACCTACCACCACCAGCCTCCGCGACCAGCACACAATTCTCTATAACTTCCGCCATCTCCAACAGAATTCCACCACCAAGCACAGTTTTCCCTCCCCACCACATTCTGCTTTCCGCAGGGATTGCACACTATGCAACTCCCTTGTCCTTTCATCCCTTCCCATTGATCTCCCTCCTGGTACTTATCCTTGCAAACGGAACAAGTGCTACACCTCCTCCCTCACTACCATCCAAGGCCCTAAATAGTCCTTCCAGGTGAGGCAACAAATCACCTCTGAGTCTGTTGGGGTTATCTACTGTATCTGGTACTCCCGGTGTGGCCTCCTGTACATCGGTAAGACCCGATGTAGATTGGGAGACTGCTTCACCGTGTACCTATGCTTCATCTGCCAGAAAAAGCGAGATCTCCCAGTGGCTACTCATTTTAATTCCATTTCCCATTCCAATTCCCTCATGTCAGTGCATGATCTCATCTACTGTCGTGATGAGACCATTGGAGAAACAATATCTTATTTTCCAAAGCGTAGCCTCAAACCTGATGGCATGAACATTGATTTCTTGAACTTCTTGTAATGGACCCCCTCTCCCTCACCATTTCCATTCCCACTTCCCTCTCTCACCTCATCTCCTTACATGTCCATCTCCTCTCTCTGGCATGATTATCGATTTCTCAGACTTCTGGTAATGCCTTGCCCTCTTCACCATTCCCATTCCCTCTCTCACCTTATCAAATGCCTCAGGTGCTTCTCCCCTATCCTTTCTTCCATGGCCTTCTGTCCTCTCTTATCTGATTCCCCCTTCTCCAACTCTTTATCTCTTTCACAAATCAACTTCTCAGCCCTTTACTTACCCCCTCCTCACCTCTCGGTTTCAACCATCACCTTCTACCTTGTATTTCTTCCTCCCCCCTTCTACCTTCTTCCTCTGAATTCCTATCTTTTTTCTCCAGTTCAGGTGAAGGGTCTCGGCCCAAAATATCAACTGTTTACTCTTTTCCGTAGATGCTGCCTGGGTTCCTGAGTTCCTCCAGCATCTTGTGTGTGTTACGTTATAGACCAATTAGCCTGACTTCCCTGGATGGGAAGATGTTGGAATCTATTATTAAGGATGAAATTTCGGAGTACTTGGAGGCTTATGACAAAAGAGGCCAAAGTCAGTATGGTTTTCCTCAGGGGAAATCTCACCTGACAAATCTGTTGAAATTCATTTGGGAAATAATGGGCAGAATAGACTAAGAGATTCAGTGCATGTTGTTTATTTGGATTTTCAGAAGGCTTTTGGTAAGGTGCCACACGTGAGGCTACTTAACAAGATAAGAACCCATGTTATTACAGGAAATATACTAGCAAGGATAGAATAGTTGGCAGGCAAGACAAAAAAGAGTCAAAATAAAGGGAGCCTTTTCTGTTTGGCTGCTGGTGACTGGTGATATTCCACAGTGGTCAGTGTTGGGACTGCTTCTTTTCACGCTATAAGTCAATGATTTGGATGAGGTAATTTATGGCGTTGTGGCAAATTTGCTGATGATACAAAGATGTGTGGAGGGGCAGGTAGTGTGAAAGCAGGAAGTCTTCAGACAAACTTGTACAGACTGGGTAAATGGGCAAAGAAGCGGCAGATAAAATATAGTGTAGGGAAGTGTATGGTCATATACTTTGGCAGAAGGAATACTCCTCTTTTCGAAAAGGGGAGTAAATTCAAGAATTCAAAAATTAAAAGTGCAAAATGTCACGTACCCCGTGATGGGAGTAAAGAACTAGCAGAGATGGAAAACACTTTGGAGTCCAGTATTGCTATTAACTAATGGTATTTATTAGTAACTATGCAATACAGTAATATAAATGGAGATAAATCAAACAGGTTAGCAATGATTATATATATAAGTAAGTATATCAGTAAGTGTGGAAATATATGTATGAAAAACCAAGCTCCTATAAGTCTAGAGGTAAAAAAAATACTGTCTTACGATGATGAGTAAAGTTCAGTTCAGTTCAGTTCAGTTCGTGATATTGAATTGAGTAATTGAGTAGTGATGGAGAGAGAGAGAGAGGGAGAGATGTGAGTCTTCAGGTGAGCTGATGCCGTCAATTGTCTTGTTGTCCTTCGAAATTCTTTAAAAGTCACCAACTGTGACTTGAACAAAGGGGATCGGTTTTCTGTGGTGGAGCTATCCCCCAGGCGAGAGTGGACGCGTGGACAACTCCCCACCAGTCAACCCTTTTTCCTTCCCACTGCAAGAGCGACGGATCGATCCACCTGATTGATCCTCTAAAACCCACTTTTCCTGCGGGCACAACAATGCTCATTCAGTGTCCAAACATATGTCTGAGGTCTGTATCTTCTGATCTCCTATTTTATCTTCCCATACTGAGCATCAGCTGTCATTCAAATAACTCCTCCTTCCTTTGTCTGTGAAGAAATGCAAGCAGGCAAGGATCCTTGAAGAAAGTGTCAACAATCTGCCGAAAATCATAAACATCAAGTGTCCATTAAATAACACCACCTTCGGTCACCATAGCAACTTACAGGCTGCTCGGTGCTGTCTCCATCTCCAACTCAGTAGAAATCCAAAGTTACTTCCACTACCTTAAAGTGACAGTCCAACTGTTAGTCTTCGTCTCTCTCTCTCTCTCTTTTACAAACAAGTCGGTGTTAAATAACTCTCTCTCTCTCTTTTCAAAAGCACAGCTTATAGGGGTGATTCAGGGCCCCGTCACAAAATGACTTGGGTATATTCATGAATGATTCTTTAAAGTTTAACTTGCAGGTTGAGTCGATGATAAAGAAGGCAAATGTGGTGTTAACATTCATTTCCAAAGGACTGGAATATAAGAACAAGGATGTAATGCTGAAACTTTATAAGGCATTGGTCAGACCACATCTGGAGTACTTTGAGCACTGGAGAGGGTCCAGAGGAGGTTCACAAGAATGATTCTAGGAATGAAAGGGTTAACATATGTGGAGCACTTAATAGCTTTGGACCTGTATCTGCTGGAGCTTAGCAGAATGAGGAAGGGGGGAACCTCATTGAAACTTAACGGATATTGAAAGTCTTAGATAGAGCGGATGGAGAGCACACAGGAAGTCCTAGAGATATATTTTATTATTATTATTGTAATTTATTTTTATACTGTATGTATTGCAATACACTGCTGTTGCAACACAACAAATTTCATGACATATGCCAGTGATGTTAAACATGATTCTGATTTTGATGGTGTTAACAGTGGTCAAGTATGTTAGCTCCTCTGGTTCCGCAGGTGCCATGTTGGTGGTAATTGGTCAGGGAGCTCTTCAGGCTGGCTAGGCTGAAATCGCCTGCAATGATTATGAAAGCATCAAGATATACTGCACTGTGACTGCTGATCACAGTGCACAGCTCCTCCAGTGCCTGCCTGACAATGGTCAGGGGTAGAATGCTACCAGGATGACAACAGAAAAGCTCCCTCGGCAGATAAACTGGCCAGTGATATTAAACTGTTCCTGGTTCTGATTCCAGGTAAATAGTAAAGAATCCTGTGAGTTTGGTGCATTGGATGGAAGCAATTAGATTGCATGGATGAGATAGAATTTAGTTAGTGGAAAGTCAAAGGCATTGATCAATCATTGTTTAGCAGGTAAGATAGCAAAGAAAGAACAAGCCCTTTCTTTGTTCTGTGCATTAAATGCACAATGCAGTAATGTATGCACTTTGAATACTGCTTCAGAAATTCAGTTCCATTGATGTTAATGAATTGAAATGTTCAAAGCAGTACGTCAGGCGCATGTAATTTTATTTGGAGCATACAAAAGAAGAATGAATTTCAATCCTCTTTTGTACCTTTTGGCCTAAGTTTTGAATCCAATTCCCTTGTTTCTGAACCTCACACTAATGAGAACAGTTTTCTTCAGTTGAACTTGTCTAAGCCTATCACAATTCTGTTCATCTCTATTCCATCTCCTCTCCGTTTTCTTTAGTCGAAGAATAAACCCAGTTTCCACTCTCTAACGTTGCAACTGACGTCCTTCACACCTTATGCCATTCTTACGTGCTCCTAGCGTTTAGGGCAGCAATGAATTTCTTCTGTCTCCGTCTGTCCTTGGCCATTTTCTCTATTTGTACCCCAAGTGTGGTTCAGTGTCCTGAGTCACACATAGATGTACAAGGATTCTTCATTGCTGTGTCCATAACAATTTTCTTTTGACCAGTCAGAGTTTTTTCCCCTGAGCTGACACCACGCCCCCAAACCTGGAGGACTCGTGGGCTACTCTTAGTTTGGCCTCTACCCTTTGACCTGTTTGCCATGGGCGACACTACCAAGAGCCAAAGCACATGAGCCGTACTCCAGCCTACATACCTCCCTGGGTCATTGAGGTACACAAGTATCCAATCATTACAACTAGTTTGTGGTCCTTTTGGAGTTTGGACCATTCTAAGACGTTTTTTTCCTTCTCCCTGCACCATCTCTGGGACATTTATATCCTTTCTAAATAATGGTGACAAGAATTAGACTCCATATCCTTGCTGTGGCTTAACCAGAGAGCAGGAGTTATGAAACACCGTCTTCATCCAAACCAAATTTGAGCCCATATCTGGAAAAAGAAATGATGTCAACCTTCCTCGACAGTACAGGACGCTGCCTGGATTAGACGGCATGTGTGTAACAAGAGTTTGGATAAACTTGGGTTGTTTTCTCTGGAGGCCGGAGGGGGAATCTAATAATGGTTTAAAGATTATGAGAGGTGTAGATAGAGTAGACAGACAGTAGTTGCCCCCAGGAACTGAAGGGCATGCATTGAAAGTGGGGGGTGGGATTTATTTCAAAGGAGATGTGAGGGGCAAGTTTTTTTTATACAGAGGGTGGTGGGTGCCCGGAATGCGCTGCCTGGGGAGATGGTAGATCCAGATACATTAGGAACTTAGGTAGGCACATGACGTTGAGGAAAATGGAAGGATGTGGACATTGTGTAGGAAGAAGAGACTAGTTCAGTTGGTCATTTGACTACTAACTTAAATGGTTTGGTACAATATTGCGGGCCGAAGGGCCTGTTCTTGTGTTGTAGTGTTCCATGTTCCGTGCAAATACGTGTACAGCTGAAATGGAAAAACATTTTTGTAGCAACATCACAGGCACAGATCATCATATACACAACATTGACAAGGAAAACATAAATTAAACATAAGCTCTACACAATGTTTACAAGAGGAATTCAATGCTGTGAAATGATGGGTTGATCCAGATGGTGGGGATCTTTGATGCTGCCTTCCTGAGGCAGTACCTCCTCCACAACTGATGGTCAGGGGGAGGGATGAGCCTGTGACGCACTCAGCAGGTCTGTTAGAGGTTTATAAGATTATGAGAGCCATAGGCAGAGCAGACAGACAGCATCTCTTTCTCAGTGTTGAAATGTTAATGCCTGAGGGCACGCATTCAAGGTGAGAAGGGGTCATTTCAAAGAAGGTGTAAGGGGCATGCTTTTTACACAAAGTGGTGGCTGACTGAATGCGTCACCTGCAGTGGTGGAAGAGGCTGATGGATTAGGGACTTTTAAGGTAGGTTTAGAGATGAGTACTGAGAATAGCTGAGCACCGCAACAGTTTAAAATGGGATTGGTGAAACGCAGTATGACTTCCTGGCAGCAAACAAAACTACTAACTACTTTAATAATCACAATTTTCCTTGTCAACAATCACTGCAGTCCACAGCCTCTAACTTCCCTTTCGGTGGTGAGCTTTTGAACTGCCTGTACAGCCTGGCATTATTGTGGTGTGAACTGAAGTCTTGAAGGTACAGGACAGTTGCAGTGTGGTGTGTATGGACCAAATCGTGATGGCAAGGCCAGGCCTGAAAGAGGGGAATGAGTCATTGCTGGAGCGAACTTGGAGGTGATTCGAAGAAGCAGATTTGAGGCAAGGCAGAGTTGAGGTGGTGAGGCCCAGTCCTGAGAGAGAGGAACAAACCGATGTTTGACCAATTTAAGCACTGGGCCAGACTGGAGAGGTTGGGTGCGAGCTGAATCGAGGCAGCAGGTCTCAGACCTGAGCGCATATTGAGGTGGCAGAGTCTGGGTCTGAGAGCAAGGAACAATCCATTGTTTGGCTGATTCAAACTACAGGCCAGATTGAAAAGGTCAGCGTGTCAGGACAGGAGGTGAGGGATGGGCCAGAGTTCAGCTTGCTGCTCTGTGTTGTTTACTTGACCCAGTGTTGAATGAGACGGTGGCCTGCAACTGACAGGCTCCTGAATCAGCTTCGTGGCTGTGGACTCACTTTCATGAATTCCAGTTCTCAGTGTTATTTACTTACTTACTCTGTTTGCATGATTCTTTTTTTCCCAGCCCAATGGGTGTTTGATGGTCTTCTCTTTTTAATGGTTTCCATTGGGTTTCTTTGTCTTGTGGCTGCCTGTAAGGGGATAAAGGTCAAGGTTATATATAGTATACTTGGGGTTCCCAACCTTTTTTATGCTATGAACCAATACCATTGAACAAGGGGTCTGTGCTTATTATACTTTGATAATAAATGTACTTTGAACTTTAAACATAGACATGAGGAAAATGGAAGGATGTGAACATTATGTAGGTAGAAGGGATTAGTTTAGTTGGGCATTTGACTACTAATTTAATTGGTTCAGCACAACATTGTGAGCCGAAGGGCCTGTTCCAGTGCTGTACTGTTCTATGATCTATCTCCTATCACATTTACCTCCATTTTTATTAACTTTTTCTCTTGTCCAATGATAGTTTCCCCACCCCCAGGCGTTTTCCTTTCTTCAACAGGTTTTGAGGTCTGGGTATTACTGGCATTTATTGCCCATGCCGAATAGCCCTTCCATTGAGCAGTTTGTTAACTCTGCCACTTCCAAGGGCACTTAAGAAGCAACCACACTGTTGTGGGTCTAGACTCAAGCAGGACCAGATTTCCTCTCACAGTATCAATGAGTCACAGAAACAGGCCCTTAAACCCATTACATCTGTGACAACAGTTTTGATCATCTACTCTGATCTGTGTCCCTCAAAATTTGATCTACATATAATAAATGCCCATCTTAATCTTTCTTAAAGAGCGTACTTTTACCAGACTCTCAGAATTGGAATCAGGTTTATTATCGTCATTCAGGAACCCCACCACCCAGGACATGCTCTCTTCTTGCTGCTGCCAACAAGAAGAAGGTGCAGGAGCCTCACCAAGTTCAGGAACAGTTGTTACCCCCTCACCATCAGGCTCATGACCTTCACTCAGTGCCCCATCACTGCACTGCTCCTACAACCTACGGACTCACTTTCAAAGACTTTCATCTCATGTTCTCAATATTTATTGTTTCTTTACAGTATTTATTATTATTATTTCTTTATTTTGTTTGTTGTCTTTTGCACACTGGTTGATTCCCCAACTTGGTGCAGTCTTTTAACTTATCTGGTATGATTATTATTCTATTATGGATTTAGTGAGTATGCCTGCAAGAAAATTAATCTCAGGATTGTACGTTGTAACATGTATGTACTTTGATAATGAATTTACTTTGAACTTTAAACTTTGAACACTGACAGTATGTGGTGAAATGTGTTGCTTTGCAACAGTAGTACAGGGCAATACAAAAAAGATATTCATAATTGTCCTTATGTGCTGAGTCAGATGACATGAGTGATCATGGTCTTTCCATGACAATGATTGCTCTCCGCAAACTTTTCTAGAGAAGTGGTTTGCCATTGCCTCCTTCTGGGCAGCATCTTTACAGGACCGGTGACCCCAGCCGTTATCAATACTCTTCAGAGATTGTCTGCCTAGCGTCAGTGGTCGCATAATCAGCACTTCTGACGTGCATCAGCTGCTCATACGACCGCCCACCACCTGCTCCCATGGCTTCACGTGACCCTAATCAGGGCGGCTAGTGGGTGCTGCACTTTGCGCAAGGGTGACCTGCAGGCTAGCAGAGCGAGTGAATGCCTTACACTTCCTTTGTTTGAAATGTAGCTCCACCCTGCCACCTGAAAATACTCTATTTATTACAGTAGTAAATCAATATTGCAAAAAGAGAGCAAATAGTGAGGTGGTGCTCATGGGTTCATAGACCGTTCAGAACATGACGGAGGAGGGGAAGAAGCTGTTTCTAAAATGTTGAGTGTGTGTCTTCAGGCTCTTGTAGTTATGAGCTGGGTGGTGAGTGTTCTTAATAATTGATGTTGTTTTCTTGAGGCACTGCCTTTGAAGATGTCTTTGATGGTTGGGTTGGTTGTGTTTGTGATGGAAGTAGTGGAGTTTACAAAGTAGTCTACCACCTCCTCTGGCAGATATCATCCACTTTCCCAAAAAGAATCTCACCCATCCAATCCCTTTTAAAATTCCTTTTTCTCATATTGAGTCATAGAACATAACATGTAGGACAATATAGCACACTTACAAGCTCAATTAACATTCAAAATACAGCAGGTCAGGCAACATCTATGGGAAGAAATAAACAATTGATGTTTCATGCCAAGGCCATTAATCAGGACTCATATGGTCCATGATGTTGTGCTGATCTTTTAAGCTATACCACAATCAGTCTAACCCTTCCCTCACATGCAGACCATAACATCTGTTTTCCTTAAATCTGTGCACCAATCTAAGTCTATCAAATGCCCTTAATGTATCAGGTACCACCACCTGCCCCATTAGTTGCAGGCACCTACCACTCACTGTGTAACAAACTACCTCTGACAAGTCCGTTAAACGTTTCTCCACTCACCTTAAAAAGATGACCTCTGTTATTAGCCAATATTTCCTTGGGAAAATAGTGCTGGCCCTCCTCACTATCAATGCCTCCTATATTTTACATCTCTATCAAGTCACCTCTCATCCTCCACGTCAAGGAGATAAGCTCCATCTTGCCCAGATGAAGAAACTAAATCTTAAACTGAAAATTTCCCTCCATAGATGCTAACTGACCCACTGAGTTTTTTTTTGCATCCAATTTCCAGCATCGTCTGTTTGTTGTGTCTCCATTTCAAACCTATTTCCTTTTGTTTTGAGTACCATGGGATAGGCTATTTGCCACATAATCTACCTATGCCTCTTATAATCTCACTGACTTCTATCAGTTCACCACTTGGCCTCCTTTATTCCAGAGAAGCATGTTAGTGGACCCAATCAGTTTTTATCACAATTAGATAGTTTGATTGTCATCATTATTAATAACAATACATTTAAAAATCCAGATTATTAACCAAATTCAAATTCCAATCCTTATTCAATTTGATGACTTTGCTTAGCTTTCATTTATTGCTTTTCACTTTGACAGAATAAATTAATTCAATACCCAGATTCCAGAAGAGAGAAGAAATTTAAAAGAAGAACCTCTTTGCCAGAAAAATATAGCACTTCTGTGTCATTATTTTGTAGGTTATTGAGATAGGGATGCAGTGAATCATGTGACCTTTCATCAGTAAATAAAAATTAAAAATGTAATGCAGATGCTGCAAAGGAACTATAAAATCCAGGAAACAAGCAGATCAGGCAGCACCCGTGGAAACAGAAAGAAAATCAATGTAAAAGTTCAAAGTTCAAAGCACTGTGGATTTATTATTGAAATACATATATGTGTTCATATAGTATCCTCATGTTCATTTTCTTGCATTCACAATATAACTGAGAAGTATAATAGATTCAGTGAAAAACTACACACAAAGACTAACAACCAAACAAAGTGTAAAAGCAGACAAAATGTGCAAATACCAAAAATAAATTAATAATACTGAGAACGTGAGTTGTTGAGTCCTTGAAAGTCAGTCCATAGGTTGTGGAATCAGTTCAGTGTTAGGGTGAATGAAGTTATCTACGCTGGTTCAGGAGCCTGATGGTTAAGGAATAATAACTGTTCCTGAACCTTGGTGTTGTAGGACCAAAGCTCCTGTATCTCTTTCCTGATAGCAGCAGCAAGAAAAATAGATGGCCTGGATGGTTGGAGGTCTTGATGATGGATGCTGCTTTCCTGTAACAGTGCTCCTTGTAGATATACTGGGAAGTGCTTTGCCCATGATAAACTGGTCTGTATCCATCATTTTCTGTAGACCTTTCCATTCCTGGGCATTGGTGTTTCCATACCAGACTGTGATACAATCGGTCAGGATACTTTCCCACGTGCATCTATAGAGGTTTGTCAAAGTTTTAGCTGACATGCCAAATCTGTGCAAACTTCAAAGGAAGTAGAGGTGTTGCCACAACTTTGAAATGGCACTTACGAGCTGGTCCCAGGATAAATTCTCTGATATGATAACATCAAGCTGAAGTTCCTTCATCTGAACTAGTGAAGAGAAAAAGAACTTTTAAATTGTGAAGAGCAAGGGATGAGACTGTATGAGTCAAATGGAATATCTTTAACATTAAGTGAGGTTCTGCCCCAGGTTCAGCAGCTGTCAAAACTATCACTGTTGTTGAAAGTTTGTGACAATCAAAATAATTTATAATATTAAAAATGAAAATGATGTTAGAACATTAAAATATTTCAGTGTTAAAGGACTGAACCATAGAGACAAATATTCACAAGGAATTGAAAACATTCCTGACACTGAAACGTCGACTGCACCTCTTCTTAGAGATGCTGCCTGGCCTGCTGCGTTCACCAGTAACTTTGATGTGTGTTGCTTGAATTTCCAGCATCTGTAGAATTCCTGTTGTTTGCATTGAAAACATTTACAAGGTTTCAGAAATAGAAGCAGGAGTTCACTAATGTGTCTGTAAGCCTATTCCTACATTCAGCATGGTTAGGGCTGATCTATAACAGATTTAACTCCTCTTCTGTCCCACTTCCTCAAAATCCTTCAGCTCCTCAATCTTTCTAAAATTAATCTACCCCACCTTAAATATATTTAACAATCTGGCCTCCACCACTCTCAGGGGCAGAGAGTTCTAGAGATTTGTTGCCCTCTGACAGAAGACATTTCTAAGTACCTCAATTTAAATAAGGTCCTTTATTTAGCAGTTATTGTATGTCCCCTTAACAGCTTAGGTTTAACTCATATCAGATATTCCCCTTGACCTATACATTCCTCCCCATCCTCCCTGCAGTTTAAAACAAACTTGTTCTCTCTCTTCTCCAGTTTTAATGAAAAGTCTTTGATCCGAACCATCAAGTATTTATTTTTATTTATTTAGAGATATATCGTGGAACAGGCCCTTCTAGCCCAATGAGTAGCACCGCACAGCAGCCCACCTGTTTAACCCTAGGCTAATCACAGCACAATTTACAATGACCAATTAACCTACTAACTGGTGTGTCTTTGGACAGTGGGAGGAAACCGGAGATGCTGGAGGAAACCCAAGCGGTTCATGGGCAGAACATACAAACTCCAAGCAACACACACACACAAAATGCTAGAGGGACTCAGCAGGCCAGGCAGCAACGATGGAAAAGAGTACAGTTGACGTTTTGGGCCAAAACCCTTCGGCAGGATGTGCAAACTCCTTATAGACAGTGCCAGAATTGAACTTCAAACTAAGAAATGCTCAAGCTATAATAGCATTGAGCTAATTGTTACACCACACTGATGTTGGTTTGACACGTCATTAGGGTCAATAACTGATGGTAAATTCCTGGATGCTCATATATCAGATGACCTGTCCTGGCCTGGCACATAGAATTTACCAAAAGGAGAGTACACCAACATCTTTGTTTTCTTCGGAGGTTAAGGAGGGTCGGTTTATCATCGGACACTCTAACAAACTTCTGCACACGTATTGTTGAAGTTACCCTGACAGGTTGGTCCAGCAGTTTGAACATGGAGGAATGTCAGAAGCTACAGGGAGTCATGGGTTCTGCTGAATATATCACTGGTGCAAGCCTCCCCCTGACCATCAGTTGTGGAGGAGGTACTGGCCCAGGAAGGCAACATCAAAGATCCCCACCATCTGGATCAACCCATCATTTCACAGCATCGTGTTCCTCTTGTAAACATTGTGTAGAGCTTATGTTTAATTTATGTTTTCCTTGTCAATGTATATATGATGATCTGTGCCTGTGATGCTGCTACAAGACTGTTTCCCATTTTTCCTGTACGTGCATGTGCAAAGAACATAGTGAAGTTGACTTTGAATAGTATGTATTCTTAGAAGGTGAAACATAGATCGGTACAGCGCAGAAACAGACCTTTCAGCCCACAATGTTGTAACAAGCCAATTAAATTAGTAATCAAATGGCCATATAAATTAAGCTTTTCTCCCTGCACAATGTCCATATCCTTCCATTTTCTTCACATTCATGTGTCTATCTAAATGTCTCTTAAAATTCCCTGATGTATCTGTCTCTACCACTACTCCAGGCACCCACCACTCTGTATATATAAAATAAATTGCCCCTCACATCTCCTTTGAAATTACCCCCTCTCACCTTAAATTACCTTCTGGTATAAGATATTTCAACCCTGGGAAGAAGAAACTGCCTACTCTAACTATGCCTCTCATAATTTTTTAAACTTTGCAGCAGTATGAAAAGCTTGAGGATGTAGATATTAAGAAAGAGGATGTGCTGGAGCTTTTGGAAATCATCAAGTTGGATAAGTCACTGGGACTGGAAGAGATGTACCTCAGGCTACTGTGGGAGGCAAGGGAGGAGATTGCTGAGCCTCTGGCGATGATCTTTGCATCATCAGTGGGGACGGGAGAAGTTCCAGAGGATTGGAGGGTTGTGGATGTTGTTCCTTTATTCAAGAAAGGAAGTAGAGATAGCCCGGGAAATTATAGACCAGTGAGTCTTACCACAGTGGTTGATAAATTGATGGAGAAGATCCTGAGAAGCAGGATTTATGAATATTTGGAGAGGTATAATATGATCAGGAGTAGTCCGCATGGCTTTGTCAAGGGCATGTCATGCCTTATGAGCCTGATTGAATTTTTTGAGGATGTGACTAAACACATTGATGAAGGAAGAGCAATAGTTGTAGTGTATATGGATTTCAGCAAGGCATTTGATAAGGTACCTCATGCAAGGGTTATTGAGAAAGTAAGGAAGCATGGGATCCAAGGGGACATTGCTTTGTGGAACCAGAACGGTCTTGAGTGGTTGTAGACGGGTCATATTCTGCCTGGAGGTTCGTCACCAGTGGAGTGCCTCAGGGATCTGTTCTGGGACGGTTACTCTTCGTTATTTTTATAAATGGGCTGGATGAGGAAGTGGAGGGATGGGTTAGTAAGTTTGCTGATGACACAAATGTTGGAGGTGTTGTGTTGTGGATAGTGTGGAGGGCTGTCAAAGGTTACAGCGGGACATTGATAGGATGCAAAACTGGGCTGAGAAGCGGCAGATGGAGTTCAACACAGATAAGTGTGAAGTGGTTCATTTTGGTAGGTCAAATATGATGGCAGAATATAGTATTAATGGTAAGACTCTTGGCAGTGTGGAGGATCAGAGGGATCTTGGGGTCCGAGTCCATAGGACACTCAAAGCAGCTGCGCAGGTTGACTCTGTGGTTAAGAAGGCGTATGGTGCATTGGCCTTCATCAATCGTGGAATTGAATTTAGAAGCCGAGAGGTAATGTTGCAGCCATATAGGACCCTGGTCAGACCACACTTGGAGTACTGTGCTCAGTTCGGGTCGCCTCACTACAGGAAGGATGTGGAAGCCATAGAAAGGATGCAGAAGAGATTTACAAGGAGGTTGCCTGGATTGGGGAGCATGCCTTATGAGAATAGGTTGAATGAACTCGGCCTTTTCTGCTTGGGAGTGACGGAGGATGAGAGGTGACCTGATAGAGGCGTATAAGATGATGAGAGGCATTGATCGTGTGGATAGTCAGAGGCTTTTCCAAGGGCTGAAATGGTTGCCGCAAGAGGACACCGGTTTAAGGTGCTGGGAAGTAGGTACGGAGCTCTTTGGCCAATCATATCTGTGTCTATCACAAAGCAAAACTAAACCTATCTCACCCGCTAGCATGTGGTTCATATTTCTCAATTCCCTGCCTGCTTGTGTCTCTGCTGAAGTATATCTTCAACATTGCTATCCTATCTGACTCTACAACCTCCTCCAGGCACCTATTATTCTCTGTGTAAAAGAAATTGCCTCACAAGTCTTTAAACATTGCCCTTCTCACCTATAACCTGTGCTCACTAGTGTTTGATATTTCATTTCTGATTGAAAGATTCTATCTACCCCATCTTCACATCCCTTAATTTTGCACAGAATCAGAATCACTTTTGATTAATTATCATTGGCATATGTCATGAAATATGCTGTTTTGCGTCAGCTGTGCATTGCAATTCTAGAAATCTATGAATTAGAGGAGAGTAAATACACAGGATATAACAATTGTAATATGTATTAGTAGTGCAAAAATAGAGCAAAACAAAGAAAAAAAATACTGAGGTAGTGCACATAGGTTCATCGTCCATTGAGAAATCTATTTATTTATTGAAATACTGCGTAGAATAGGCTCGTCCAGCCCTTCAAGATGAGGTGCCCAGCAATCCCTCTATTTAATTCCAACTTAATCATGGTACGTCTTTGGACAGTGGGAAGAATGTACAACTCCTTGCAGGCAGCAGCAGGGTGATGTTTGGGGAGAAGCTGTTCCTACAATGTTGAGTGTATGTCTTCAGGGTCCTGTAGCACTGCCCTGATGGTAGCAACGCAAAGTAGGCATATCCTGGGTGTTGGGGGTTCTAAATGATGGATGCCACCTTTTTAAGGCATCTCCTTTTGAAGGTTTCCTCGATACTGTGGAGGCTAGTGCCCAAGATAGAGCTCGCTAAGGTTGCAACTTTTTGCAGCTTCTTCCAGTCCTCTGCAGTGGCCCCTCCATTCCAGACGATGGTGCAACCAGTTAGAATGCTCTTCATGGTACATTTGCAAGATAGTCGGTGACATATCAAGTCTCCTTAAACTCCACCACTGTCCAGCATTCCAGAAAAAAACAATTTAACTTTGCTCAACTTCTCCTTATAGCTATTACAATCCAATCCAGATAACATTCTGGTGAGCCCCAGCAAAACCTCTGCATCCAAAAAGGATTGATGAGAATGGTTGAGCAGTGCGGTATTGTAGTGGTTAGCACAACACTTTACAGTACTGGTGACCTGGGTTCAATTCCTGCCACTGCCTTAAGGGGTTTGTACATTTTCCCCGTGACGGTGTGGGTTTCCTCCTATAGTCCAAAGACAGTTAACTGGTTAATTAGTAGGATAATTGGTCATTATAAATTATCCCATGATTAAGCTAGAATTAAATCGGGGGATTGCTCGGTGGTGCAGCTCGAAGGGCCAGAAGGGCCTATTCCACACTATCTCAAATAAAATAAAAATTATTTTCCAAATGTGGCCTAACTCAAGCTGCAACATCGATTCTGAACATTTATACTCAAAGCCCTGACATGCTGGAAAACAGAAGGTGTTGTCATTGGCTCCTGACCTCCCCACGACCCCACAATCCCTCACCCCCAGTGGAACCTAGCTCTCACCTTCATACAAGGGCAGTTTACAGAGTTTAGTCAAACTACTAACCCGCATGTCCTTAAGATATACAAGAGAAGTAGAATGTTCCAGTGATCCAAAGCCAATCCTAAAGATGTACTGGCTAGTAGTTGTAACTGGCCACTGTAAATTACCCATGCTGTTCATAAGTGGTAGGATTGCGGGGGCGGGGAGTTGATGGGCATTTGGAAGAAAATAAGATTGTTTTCCCCTTTCTCTCTTCTTTCATTCCCTTTTGTGGTTCGTCTCATAACCCTTCCTATCTCCTTACCTACCTTTGGTGCGCTTTCTCCTTCCCTTTCTCCCATGATTCACTCTCCTTCCCTATCAGATTCCTTCTTCTTCAGCCCTTTACCTTTTCCACCTATCACCTCCCAGCTTCTCAGTTCAACCGCTTCCCCCACCCACCAACCTTCCCCCTCATATGGTTTCACCTATCACCTTCCAGCTTGTGCTCCTTTGGCTCCCCCCAACCCAATTTCTTATTCTGGCTTCTCCCCTCTTTCTGACTAGTCCTGATGAGTCATTTCTTCCCAAAATGTTAACTATTTATTCTCCTCCATAGATGCTGGCTGACCTGTATTTTGTGTGTTGCTCTGGATTTCCAGTTTTTGCCAGATATCCTGTGTTTTGGGTTAGTTTATATTTATGTTCAAGTGCAAGCGTGCAGTCAGAGGTCTGAACGGCTTCGTTCCAGTCTGTGTGACACTGTGAGTCAAATACCTCTGGTGGTTCTGACAGAGCTGTTGGTTGAGATAAACTTAATTCAAGCTGAAAATATTTCATAAAATGCTTAAAACAGAAACTGCAATGCAATAGTCAAGATTCAGGATTGCTTAATGTCATTTCTAGTACACGAGTGTAATGGAGAACAAAATAATTGTTACTCCAGATCCAATGCCTCACCATAAAACACAAAAAGACAAAGAACGTATTAATTTTAAAAAAAGACACAATAAATATAAATACATACGATAGCTTTTAAACATAGATTGATTGTATGTCCATAAAGTGACACTAGGAGTTTCTGTACGTAAGGTGACTGACAGGAGATGATAAAGTGGTAACTGTAGGGGATGTGGAAAATGTGGAGAGGTATGTTAGTGGGTGTAGGTGTTGATTGGCCTTACTGCTTTGGGAAAATGTCCATTTTTTGACCCTGGCGTTCCTGGCTTGGATGCTGTGTAGCCTTCTTCCTGACAGGAGTGGTACGAGCAGTCAGTGAGCAGGGTGGATGGGATCCTTCATGACATTACTGCCCTTTTCCAACAACTTTCTGTATATAATTGTCGGGCATAAAATGTACTGTTTCATTTCTGTTGACAATGCTAAGCAATGATTATTAATTCATGCATATTTGGAAATCCCATTAATAACACCAAGGCTCGATGTAATGTGTCCCCACATAAGTGTGAGCTAGGTGGTATCAGCAATAATACACACACATACACACACACACACACACACACACACACAAACTCATCCACCCTTAAATTTGTAATGCATTATTTATAAAAAGCGATGGGTTAAGATGATGGAAAAAGCCACAAAAGCAAGCTTTAAGTGATTTATATGCACAATTTCATCCTCAAAATCTGCATTAATGCTTTTATTTAGTTTTTTGCTTTCCATTATTTATTGTGCTTCTATTGCTTTTGCTGCCATACAGTCAAGCGAAAAACTGGTTTTGAGTTATTGGTGTAGGCTACAGGACTGCGAGATGGAATGGGTGAGATAAGTGAACACAGATTATTAAAATGTATGGATTAACATTCATCTTTGGAACAACATCTTTTTGCAGTGGACTTCACTGGAAAATAGAATAATGGGGAGGCATTTCTCTTCGTCCCTAATTAAAAACAGGCCATCAAACCATTTGTCAAGGATGCAGGACTGTGGGGAATGTGCAGGGGATTAATCGCAGCAACTTCTTCCCTTCCCACCATCCCGGAACACAAACAGACCTCTCAGGCAAGGCAGTGACTCACCTGTGCTTTTTCCACTGTAGTCTACTGCATTTAATGTTTCCAAGGTGGTTGTCCCTTCACTGGGGAAACCAAATGCAGACTGGGTGATCACTTTGCAAAGAGTTGGATTCATTCTGTAGGAGTGACCGAGGAGCATGCCTGGTTGCCTGGCCTGTTACTTTCCCACTCACAATTAGAGAAGAAATACAAGTTGGAAAGTGATAGGAGAAGCCAGGTGAGGAAGAAGGTAAACAACAGGAATTCTGCAGATGCTGGAAATTCAAGCAACACACATCAAAGTTGCTGGTGAACGCAGCAGGCCAGGCAGCATCTCTAGGAAGAGGTACAGTCGACGTTTCAGGCCGAGACCCTTCGTCAGGACTAACTGAAGGAAGAGTTAGTAAGAGATTTGAAAATGGCAGGGGGAGGGGGAGATCCAAAATGATAGGAGAAGACAGGAGGGGGAGGGATGGAGCCAAGAGCTGGACAGGTGATTGGCAAAGGAGATATGAGAGGATCATGGGACGGGAGGCTCAGGGAGAAAGATGGGGGGAGGGAACCAGGGGATGTGCAAGGGGTATAGTTAGAGGGACAGAGGGAGGGAAAGGAGAGTGAGAGAAAGGATGTGTGTATAAAAATGAAGGGGAGGTGGGGCATTAGCGGAAGTTAGAGAAGTCAATGTTCATGCCATCAGGTTGGAGGCTACCCAGACGGAATATAAGGTGTTGTTCCTCCAACCTGAGTGTGGCTTCATCTTTACAGTAGAGGAGGCCGTGGATAGACATGTCAGAATGGGAATGGGATGTGGAATTAAAATGTGTGGCCACTGGGAGATCCTGCTTTCTCTGACGGACAGAGCGCAGGTGTTCAGCAAAGCGGTCTCCCAGTCTGCGTCGGGTCTCGCCAATATATAGAAGGCCACATCGGGAGCACCGGACGCAGTATATCACCCCAGCCGACTCACAGGTGAAGTTTTGCCTCACCTGGAAGGACTGTTTGGGGCCCTGAATGGTGGTAAGGGAGGAAGTGTAAGGGCATGTGTAGCACTTGTTCCGTTTACAAGGATAAGTGCCAGGAGGGAGATCGGTGGGGAGGGATGGGGGGAACGAATGGACAAGGGAGTCTTGTAGGGAGTGATCCCTGCGGAATGCAGAGAAAGCGGGGGAGGGAAAGATGTGCTTAGTGGTGGGATCCCGTTGGAGGTGGCAGAAGTTACGGAGAATAATATGTTGGACCTGGAGGCTGGTGAGGTGGTAGGTGAGGACCAGGGGAACCCTATTCCTAGTGGGGTGGCGGGAGAATGGAGTGAAAGCAGATGTATGTGAAATGGGGGAGATGTGTTTGAGAGCAGAGTTGAAGTGGAGGAAGGGAAGCCCCTTTCTTTAAAAAAGGAAGACATCTCCCTCCTCCTGGAATGAAAAGCCTCTCCTGAGAGCAGATGCGGCAGAGACGGAGGAATTGCGAGAAGGGGCTGGCATTTTTGCAAGAGACAGGGTGAGAAGAGGAATAGTCCAGATAGCTGTGAGAGTCAGTAGGCTTATAGTAGACATCAGTGGATAAGCTGTCTCCAGAGACAGAGACAGAAAGATCTAGAAAGTGGAGGGAGGTGTCAGAAATGGACCAGGTAAACTTGAGGGCAGGGTGAAAGTTGGAGGCAAAGTTAATAAAGTCAGTGAGTTCTGCATGCGTGCAGGAAGCAGTGCCAATGCAGTCGTCGATGTAGTGAAGGAAAAGTGGGGGACAGATACCAGAATAGGCACGGAACATAGATTGTTCCACAAAGCCAACAAAAAGGTAGGCATTGCTAGGACCCATACGGGTGCCCATAGCTACACCTCTAGTTTGGAGGAAGTGGGAGGAGCCAAAGGAGAAATTATTAAGAGTAAGGACTAATTCCGCTAGACGGAGCAGAGTGGTGGTAGAGGGGAACTGATTAGGTCTGGAATCCAAAAAGAAGCGTAGAGCTTTGAGACCTTCCTGATAGAGGATGGAAGTATATAGTGACTGGACATCCATGGTGAAAATAAAGCGGTGGGGGACAGGAAACTTAAAGTCATCGAAAAGTTTAAGAGCGTGAGAAGTGTCATGAACATAGGTCGGAAGGGATTGAACGAGGGGGGATAAAACCGTGTCGAGGTATGCGGAAACGAGTTCGGTGGGGCGGGAGCAAGCTGAGACAATAGGTCTGCCAGGACAGGCAGGTTTGTGGATCTTGGGTAGGAGGTAGAAACGGGAAGTGCGAGGTGGCAGAACTGTCGGAGGCAGTACGGTCTGTCCTCAGTAAGGGCCTCACCTTTGTCCCCCTTCGCCCACACCTCAGCGAGTTCCATGTTCGCCATGATGTGGAACTTTTCTTCCACCGTCTCCGTCTCTGAGCCTACTTCTTCGGCAAGGACTCTTCCACCCCCCACCGATGACCCCTTCTCCCGTCTTCAACCCTCCTCAGGTTGGAGGAGCAACACCTTACTAACTCTTCCTTCAGTTAGTCCTGACGAAGGGTCTCGGCCTGAATCGTCGACTGTACCTCTTCCTAGAGATGCTGCCTGGCCTGCTGCGTTCACCAGCAACTTTGATGTGTGTTGAGGACGAAGGTAGGTAGGTGGGGGGCTGGGAGGATGAAGTAAGGAGCCGAAAGGTGATAGGTAGAAGAGGAAAAGGGCTAAAGAAGAAGGAATGTGATAGAACAATGAACCATGGGAGAAAGAAAAGGAGGAGGGGCACCAAAGGGAGGTGAAAGGCAGCTGAGGAGAAGAGAAGAAAGAAGAAGGGAGACAAAATAGGGAATGGAAAAGTAGAGAAAAGGAAGGGAAGAGGGAGCAATTACCAGAAGTTGGAGAAAGCGATATTCCTGCTGTTAGGTTGAGGAGTACCCAAACAGAAAATGAGATGTTGCCCCTTTAACCTGAGAGGGGCCTCATCCTGGTGGTAGAGGAGGCCACGTGTCAGAATGGGAACGGGGAGTGGAACTGAAATGACTGGCCACCAGGTCATCCTTCTTGTTATCAGAGGTCTGCTTCAGAGCACGGCTGGTCATGTTCTCTCATCATTTCAGAAGCCAGGAGTCCATTAGCTAATTTCTTTGTTTTGCTCTCTCAGCCTCTATGAGACACTATACCTTTCCGGTGGTTTCAATCACAGGAGCAGATTCAGCAGGTAACGTATCATAGAAAATGGGAGCCAGATCGAGCTTAAAGGGGTCCCTTGACCCCTTCAATTAGACAATTAGTGGCTCCTGCCCTCAACAACACATTCCTGCCTGATCTCCACAACCCTTGAGACTAAAATCCTATCATATTCTGTCTTGACAACAAAGATTTCCATTAATTTAGCACCTTTCCCATCTTTGCAACGTGCTTCACAGAGAAGGGTGCATTTTTAAAGTGTGGTCATGACTACAATACAACAGCCATGCAAGCAAAGCAAGCTGTCACAAGCAGCAATGTTACCAGATTACCAGCTATCCGCAGTGACATTGAGAGGGGATAAAAAGTTTGGTTGATCGCATCTCACATTGTAAATTTCTATCAATGTACCATAAAATACCTCGACACTGTTTTATCACCCCTTATTCAATCCCTTCCGACCTATGTTCGTGACACTTCTCACGCTCTTAAACTTTTCGATGATTTTAAGTTCCCTGGCCCCCACCGCTTTATTTTCACCATGGATGTCCAGTCCTTATATACTTCCATCCCCCATCAGGAAGGTCTCAAAGCTCTACGCTTCTTTTTGGATTCCAGACCTAATCAGTTCCCCTCTACCACCACTCTGCTCCGTCTAGCGGAATTAGTCCTTACTCTTAATAATTTCTCCTTTTGCTCCTCCCATTTCCTCCAAACTAAAGGTGTAGCTATGGGCACCCGTATGGGTCCTAGCTATGCCTGCCTTTTTGTTGGGTTTGTGGAACAATCTATGTTCCGTGCCTATTCTGGTATCTGTCCCCCACTTTTCCTTCGCTATATCGACGACTGCATTGGCGCTGCTTCCTGCACGCATGCAGAACTCATTGACTTTATTAACTTTGCCTCCAACTTTCACCCTGCCCTCAAGTTTACCTGGTCTATTTCCGACACCTCCCTCCCCTTTCTAGATCTTTCTGTCTCTGTCTCTGGAGACAGCTTATCCACTGATATCTACTATAAGCCTACTGACTCTCACAGCTATCTGGACTATTCCTCTTCTCACCCTGTCTCTTGCAAAAACGCCATCCCTTTCTCGCAATTCCTCCGTCTCCGCCGCATCTGCTCTCAGGATGAGGCTTTTCATTCTAGGACGAGGGAGATGTCTTCATCTTTTAAAGAAAGGGGCTTCCCTTCCTCCACTATCAACTCTGCTCTTAAACGCATCTCCTCCATTTCACGTACATCTGCTCTCACTCCATCCTCCCACCACCGCACTAGGAATAGGGTTCCCCTGGTCCTCACCTACCACCCCACCAGCCTCCGGGTCCAACATATTATTCTCCGTAACTTCCGCCACCTCCAACGGGATCCCACCACTAAGCACATCTTTCCCTCCCCCCCTCTCTCTGCATTCCGCAGGGATCGCTCCCTACACAACTCCCTTGTCCATTCGTCCCCCCCATCCCTCCCCACTGATCTCCCTCCTGGCACTTATCCGTGTAAGCGGAACAAGTGCTACACATGCCCTTACACTTCCTCCCTTACCACCATTCAGGGCCCCAAACAGTCCTTCCAGGTGAGGCATCACTTCACCTGTGAGTCGACTGGGGTGATATACTGCGTCCGGTGCTCCCGATGTGGCCTTCTATATATTGGCGAGACCCGACGCAGACTGGGAGACCGCTTTGCTGAACATCTACGCTCTGTCCGCCAGAGAAAGCAGGATCTCCCAGTGGCCACATATTTTAATTCCACATCCCATTCCCATTCTGACATGTCTATCCACGGCCTCCTCTACTGTAAAGATGAAGCCACACTCAGGTTGGAGGAACAACACCTTATATTCCGTCTGGGTAGCCTCCAACCTGATGGCATGAACATTGACTTCTCTAACTTCTGCTAGGCCCCACCTCCCCCTCGTACCCCAGCTGTTACTCATTTTTATGCACACATTCTTTCTCTCACTCTCCTTTTTCTCCCTCTGTCCCTCTGAATATACCTCTTGCTCATCCTCTGGGTCACCCCCCCCCGTCTTTCTCCCTAGGCCTCCTGTCCCATGATCCTCTCGTATCCCCTTTTGCCTATCACCTGTCCAGCTCTCGGCTCTATCCCTCCCCCTCCTGTCTTCTCCTATCATTTTGCATCTCCCCCTCCCCCTCCAGCTTTCAAATCCCTTACTCACTCTTCCTTCAGTTAGTCCTGACGAAGGGTCTCAGCCTGAAACGTCGACTGCGCCTCTTCCTATAGATGCTGCTTGGCCTGCTGCGTTCACCAGCAACTTTGATGTATGTTGCTTGAATTTCCAGCATCTGCAGAATTCCTGTTGTTTGCGTTTATAATTTCCCAGTTTCTGTTTAGAGCTTTTTTTAAGCAGTGAAAAAACATTGGCTATCCTCCAGTCTTCTGGTATCTCTCCTGTCACTGAGGATGGGTTAAATATCTCTGCTAGGGCCCAGAATTTTCTGCACTTGCCTCCAGTAGGGTCCAGGGGAACACCTTAATAGGCCCTGGGGATTTATCCACCCTGATATGCATCAGATTAGCAAACACCTCCTCCTCTGCATTGTTCTTGTTTTACTTCCTTCTGCACTGTGAAATTATTTGATCTGAATAAACAGAAAACAAGACAAGCTTTTCACTGTATCAGAGCATATGTGACAACAATAATCCAATTCCAGTACAAAAAATAAGTAGTTTCAGAAGCAAGGCCAAGACAGAGGAAATGATCAGAAATCCACCAGACTGAACAATACTGGTAGACAAGCACATGAGGAGACAGATTAAGTATGATTATGCACCAAAGCCATCAGCAAAACATATTATATCTTTCCAGAAACAAATCCATAAATTCCTGGAAAGATTCCCTGAAATCCACGTCAGCATTTAGTTGGAGAGAATCTCATGATATACTGTAAATATTTATTTTACCGACCTTGGACCATAGCTCCAAGATCTCAATCACCTTCTTATGATCTTTCCTAGTTCGAAACCCTTCTGCTTATAGAACATAGAACAGTACAAGCTCTTCAGCCCACAATGTTGTGTTGACTAGTTAGCCTGCTCTAAAGTCAAGCTAACACTTCACTCATACATAGACCTCCATTTTTATTTCCTCCATGTGCCTGTCTAAGAGTAACCTAACTATCCCTAATGTATCTGCTTTAACTACCACCATCAGCATGGATCCGTGCAAAAGGTGTAAACTGTTTACTCTACCTATACTTCCTTTCATCTCTTGCATCTCTCTCAAGTCCTCTCATCCTCTTTTGCTTCAAAAAGAAAAGCCCTGACTACCTCAACCTTTTCACATGAAATGCTGTCTCTAATCCAGTCAGCATCCTGGTAAACCTCCTCTGCACCCTCTCTCAAGTTACCACATCTTTCTTTCAATGAGACAACCAGAATTGAACACAACACTCCAAGTGTGGTCTAACTAGAGCGGTCATCATTGGAGTGGTCTGTGTTAGAGTGGTATGGCTTTGGCTCAACAGGGATTCAGCAATGACATCAGAAGCGAGGTAAGTAGCTAAGTTCATTCCATATTCTTTAATTCTTCTTTCTTATTTAACTCTTTAGACAATACGGGTTATGTCCACAGGGCCAATGTTCTGTTCTGGGTGTCAGACGTGGGATTTCCAGGAGACTACCAGGCTCCATGATGGCCACATCTGCACCAGGTGCATTGAGATGCAGTTCCTTAGAGACCATGATAAAGAGCTGGAGCTGCAGTTCAATGGCCTTCAGCTTGTGAGGGAAAGTGAGGCAGTGATAGACAGGAGCTGCAGGGAGGTTGTCACCCCAAGGTTACAGGAGACAGATAAATGGATGATTGTCAGGACAGGGAAGGGAGAACATCAGATAGTGGAGAACACCCCTGTCGTCATCCCACTCAACAATAAGCACTCCATTTTGAGTACTGTTGGAAGGGGGGGTGGAGGGACAAACTACCTGGGGGAAACAACTGCGGCCGTGTCTCTGGCATTGAATTTGGCTGAGAAGGGAGGGAAACTGAAGAGAACTTCAGCAGTAATAGGGGGCTGTATAGTTATGGCGACAGATAGGTGATTCTGTGGATGCAAAAAGGAACACAGACGGCTGTTTGTCTCCTAGGTACCAGGGTCCACATTGTTTCTGAACGTGTCTACAATATCCTGAAAAGGGAGGGTGAGCAGCTAGAGGTCGTGGTGCATATCGGTACCAATGACACAGGTAGAAAAAGGGAGGAGGTCCAGAAAACAGAATACAGGGAATTAGGAAGGAAGCTGAGAAGCAGGGGCTCAAGGGTAATAATCTTGGGATTGTTGCCTGTGCCACGTGACAGTGAGGATAGGAATAGAATGATATGGCAGATAAATGTGTGGCTGAAAATTGGAGCAGGAGGCAGGGATTCAGATTGCTGGATAATTGGGACCTCTTCTGGTAAGTGGGACCTGTACAAAAGGGAAGGGTAGCACTTGAATATGAGAGAGACCAATGTTCTTGCGATCTGATTTACTAGAGCTGTTGGGAATTGTTTAAAATAATAATGGCAGCCGGATGGGAACCATTCTGATAGAAGTGAGGAGAGCCAGCAGGTTTACATGTAGCTGATGGATGTAACATGAATGTGAGGACGACAAACCAATAATTGGGGACAAATGCAGACAGAGCCAAGAGTGAAATTGTACCAGAGGCAAAATTCAAAAGGGCAAAGAATGTAGTACTGAAAGTGCAGTATTTAAATGCGTGTAGCATTCGGAATAAGGTGGACAAACTTGTGGTACAGTTAGAAATTAATCGATATGACGTTGTGGGCTTCACTCCAGGGATGGACTGTCCTGGGGTTGGACACATTGTGTGTGTGTTTGTGTGTGTGTGTGTGTGTGTGTGTGTGTGTGTGTGTGCACGTGTGTGTGTGCGTGTGTGTGTGTGTGTGTGTGTGTGTGCGCGCGTGTGTGTGTGTGTGTTGGTGGGAGGGAGGAAAAGGAGCTCATTTTGTTTTGTTGGTGTTGTTATTTGGTTTTCTTTGTGTTGCTGTTCTTCTGTTTTGTTGTTGCATGTGTTCTGCTGAATATTAGGGCATGTTGCTTTGGGGCCAGAGTATATGGCAACACTTGCGGGCTGCCCCCAGCTCATCCTTGGGTTGTGTTGCTTGTTAACATAATCGACAGATTTCAATGTACACATAATAAAGAAATGAATCTGTATTTGAATATTGGTTTATGCAAGTGATGATAAGACTTCCCTTCTCTCTATCTTGCAGGGCTTAGTGGCTCTATCATTGGTTTAATTTGAGAAATATACACATAGTGGCCACTTTATTGGTGCCTCCTGCACCTAATAAAATGGCCATTGAGTGTATGTTCGTGGTCGCCTGCTGCTGTAGCCCATCCACTTCAAGGTTCATTGTGTTGTGCATTCAGAGATGATCTTCTGCACACCACTGTTGTAACATGTTGTTATTTGAGTTACTATTGCTTTCTTGTCAGCTTGAACCAGTCTGGCAATTCTCATGACTTCTCTCATTAACAAGGCATTTTTGCCTACAGAACTGCTGCTCACTGGATTTTTTTTTTTTGTTTTTCACACTATTCTCTGTCAAATCTAGAGACTGTTGTGCATGAAAACTCCAGGAGATCAGCAGTTTCTGAGATACTCAAACCACCCCATCTGACACCGACAATCATTCCATATTCAAAGTCACTTAGATCACATTTCTTCCCCATTCTGATGTTTGATCTGAACAAAAATTGAACCTCTTGACCATGTCTGTATGTTTTTATGCCTTGAGTTGCCGGAAAATGATTGGATGAAGAGATAGTTGCATTGCCAAGTAGATGTGCCGAATGGACTGAGTATAGGTAACTCCATGTACTTCCAACTGGATCTTACAACATCGAATTGACAGGGGGGTTAAGAACTAAGGAATCCAATATATGGGAATTTAGAACCAGTGCTTCTTGGAAACATGGGTTACAATGCCTATAGAAAGTATTCACACCCACATCCCCCCCCCCCTCCACACCCCGGAAGTTTTCATTTTTGTTGCTTTACAATATTGATTAACAGTGATTTAATTTAGCTTTTTGACACTGATCAACAAAAAAGCTCTTTCGTGTTAAAGTTGAAACAGGTCTCTACAAAGGGATCTAAATTAATTACAAAAGGCAAAGCTTAGGAGGGATAATAGCGGCTAACGGCAACTCCTCTGCTTGCATCTTTGGAAACAGCTCTATTTCAATCTTCAATAGCTCTATATTTCCCTTTCAGGGTTCTTTTGAAGACCCTGACCTGGAGCTACATGCTGACTACGGTTCTTTGCAGGAATGGGACCCGCTCTCAGGGTTTCATAACTGGACGTTATTCGGCACGCCAAGGGCTTGGCCTAAGAGCTTTCTTCGCCTTTGGAGGACCGAGTTTTCACGGCTCTGGAGATGGGGGTATCAGAGGTCGGTGTCTGAGCAGAAGACAGGTGTGTCGTGGGAGATGGAAGACCTAAGGCTGTATGCCCAGAGACCCGAGATCATTGGGCACAGAGCTTGGAAAAAGCGACGCTGCAGACTTTTAACATCGTTAACCAGTGAGTTGTTTGTTATGTATCCCCTCTTGCTGTGAAACGGAGACATCTCTTTGTCCCTTATTAGGGAGAGAGAAAGCGAGCCTGTGGCATGTCGAATGCCGGGTGAACAATGTAGTCTTTGGAGTGCTGCAGGTCTGTGTCTTTGCTGTTGCTTTGCTCACACTTCAGTGCGCGGTGGCGGGTGCTGATGCTTTTTTTTGCCAGTGGGGGGAGGGGGGATCATTTCTTGCAGCTGCTTACGCGCAGGAGGGAGGGGAGCTGGGGGGGACTTTGGGGTTCTAACATTTAACTGTCATTCATTCTTCGGGGCACTCCTCTGTTTTCTTGAATGGTTGCAAAGAAAAAGCATTTAAGGATGTATATTTTATACATTTCCCTGATATTAATTGTACCCTTGAAACCTTGAAAACTTTGACAATATAAAACATAAAATAATTGATTGCATAAGTATTCACTCCCCTTTAAAATGACGCACAAGATCATCACTCATGCAGCCAATTGGTTTTAGAAGTCACATAATTAATTAAATGGAGATCTGTTCTTGGAGACCTGTGTGCAGTCAAGGTGTTTCAATTGATTGTAGTAAAAATCCGCCTGTATCTGGAAGGTCCAACTGCTGATGAGTCAATATCCTGGCAAAAGCTACAGCATGTAGACAAAAGAATGCTGCAAGCAACTCTGCAAAAAGGTTATTGAAAAACACAAGTTAGGAGATGGATACAAGACAATTTCCAAATCACTGAATATCTCGTGGAGTACAGTTAAGTCAATCATCAAGAACTGGAAAGAATATGGCATAGCTGTAAATCTGCTTAGGGCAGGCCGTCCTCAAAAACTGAGTGACCATGAAGGAAGGGGACTACTGAGTGAGGCCACCAAGAGACCTATGACAACACTGGAGGAATTACAAGCTTCAGTGTTTGAGATGGTAGAGACTGTGCGTACAACAACTATTGTCCGGGTGTTTCTTCAGTCACAGCTTTATGGAAGAGTGTTAAAGAGAAAGCCACTTAAAAAAAAAACTCACATGAAATATCGGCCAGAGTTTGCCAGAGGCAAGTGGGAGATTCTGAAATTAGCTTGAAGAAGTTTCTGTGACCTTATGAAACCAAAATCGAGCTTTTTGGCTATTAGACTAAACATTATGTTTGGCGTAAGCCAGACACCGCACATTATCAAAAACGCACCATCCCTACTGTGAAGCATGGTGGTAGCTACATCATGCTGTGGGGATACTTCACTGCAGCAGGCCCGAGAAGACTTGTGAAGGTAGGGGGTAAAATTAATGTGGCAAATACAGGGGAACCCTAGAGGAAACCTTAATGCAGTTTTCAAGAGAACTGCGATTTGGGAGTAGATTTGTTTTCTAGCAAGACAATGACCCCAAGCACAAAGCCAAAGCTACATAGAAATGGCTTAAAAACAACAAAGTTAATGTCCTGGAAAGGCCAAGTCAGAGGCTGGACCTCAATCTAATTGAGAAATTTGTGGCTGATCTTGAAAAGAGGTGTTCTCCCACAAATCCCCATGCAATCTGACAGAGCTTAAGCAGTTTTGTAAGGAAGAATGGGGGAAAATTTATAGTATCCAGATGTGCAAAGCTGATAGAGACCTACCCACACAAATTTGAGAATGTAATTGCTGCCAAAAGTGCATCTACTAAATTCTGACTTGAAGCAGGTAAATACTTATGCAATCAATTACTTAGCGTTTTATATTTGTAATTAATTTTGATCACCTTGTAGAGATCTGTTTTCACTTTTACATGAAAAAGTCTTTTTCTGTTGATCAGTGTCAAAAAATGCCAAAATAAATATTCTGTGGTTCAATGTTGTAAAACAATAAAACCTGAAAACCTCCAAGGGGGGTGAATACTCTTTATAGCACTGTGTATACAGAATATGCTCCAGATATTTTTCACATTACTGCATAAGACAGTAAGATGTTCTGAAAAGGACTAAGACGCTTCGATAGACTAGACGTAAAGATGATTCTTCCTATTGTTGGAGTCTAAGACCAAAGGATAAAAGGACATTCCTTTAGAACAGAGATGAGGACAAATTTCTTCAGGCAGAGGGTGGTGAATCTGTGCCATATAGAGCTGGAGAGGACAAGTCATTGGGGATATTTAAAATGGATGTTGTTAGGTTGTTGATTGGTAAGGACATCAAAGCTTACAGGGAGAAAACAGGAGATGAGGTAGAGATAACTCAGCCACAATTATATAGCAGGGTGGCAGGGTGGAGATATGTCTTTACCAATCGAGGTGTAAGGTGCTCCTTTCCACCACTAACCTGCAGGTCACCGTTAGGAAAGGTGCAGAACCTGCTTAGGGTGGAATTCTTCTCCTGTATCTTATAGCTGAAAGCTTACTTTAATTGTAAAGAGATGAAGCGTACATTGGAAGAAACACAAATTTACAATAGATGATGAGAGGGTACTTCAACTTCTTCAAGCACAGAGGGTTTGGCATATGAAATGGACAGAGTTACAGAGAAGAAATTCTTGGAGCAACATTTGAAGTGGCTGGATAAATTACCGGGAGAACACAAAAGCCTCATTGATGTTGCACAAAATGAGGATGAGATAGTTAATCCTGAATAAAAGGCCACAAGAACATAAGATATAGGAGCAAAATTAGGCCATTTGGCCCATCGAATCTACTCCTCCATTCCATCATTTCCTTTTTCAGCCCTGGTCTCCTATTTCCCCCTTATCCCTCCATACCCTGACCAATCAAGAATCTATCAATCTCTGCCTTAAATATGCATAAGGACTTAGCCTCCACAGCTGCTTGTGGCAACAGATTCTGCAGATTCACCACTCTCTGGTTAAAGAAATTCCCTCTCATTCCCATTCTATTTTGAGCCTGTGTCCACTGGTCTGAGACACTCCCATCACAGGAAACATCCTTGCCACATCCACTCTATCAAAAACTTCCATCATTCAAGAGGTTTCAGTTATGTCACCGCCTCATTCTTCTATATTCCAGTGAATACAGGCCAAGAGCCATCAAACACTGTTCATATGACAAGCGGTTTATTCCTGGAATCATTTTTGTGAGCCACGTTTGACCCCTCTCCAGTTTCAGAACATCCTTTTTAAGAAAAGAGGCCCAAAACTGCTCACAGTACTCCAAGTGAGGCCTTACCATTGCTTTATGAAATCTCAAAATTACATTCTTGCTTTTAACTTCTAGTTCTCTTGAAATGAATGCTAACTTTGCATTTGCCTTCCTCACCACAGACTTAACTGGCAAATTAACCTTTAAGGAATACTGCACAAGGACTCCCAAATCCCTTTGCACACCATATGTTTATATTTTTTCTTCATTTAGAGAATAGTCAACCCTTTCATTTCTTCTACCAAAGTGCATGACCACACACTACCCAAAACTTCATTCCATCTGCCATTTCTTTGCATATTCTCCTAATCTGTGTAAATTCTTCTGTTGCCTTTCAACCTCCTCAACACTACCTGCCCCTCCACCTATCATCATATTGTCTGCAAACTTTGCAACAAAGCCATCAATTCCATCATCCAAATCATTTATATATAACATAAAAAGAATCGGTCCCATTGAAGACTCCTGTGGAACACCACTAGTTACCAGCAAACAACCAGAAAACGATACCTTTATTCTCACTCTGCCTCCTGCCAATCAGCCACTGATTCTATTCTTCAAACTTCCAGTAATGCACCCTCCCTTCACCTTTCCCCATCCCCTTTTCCCTCTCTCACATTGTCTCCTTGCCTACCCATCGCCTTCCTCTGGTGTTTCTCCTCCTTTTCTTTCTTCCATAACCTTCTGTCCTCTCCTGTTAGATTCTCCCTTCTTCACCTCTGTGTCTTTTTCACAAATCAACTTCACAGCCCTTTACTTCACCCCTTGCCCTCCCAGTTTCACCTATCACCTTGTGTTTATCCCTCCTCTCCCCTCACCTTTTAACTGTACTCCTCATCTTTTTTTACCTCCAGTCCTGCTGAAGGGTCTCGGTCCAAAATGTTGACGGTATTCTTTTTCATAGATGCTGTCTGGCCTGCAGAGTTCCTCCAGCATTTTGTGTGTGCTTCTGCTTTACCCATGCTAAAGTACTTCCTGTAATACCATGGGCTCCTAGCTTGTTAAGTAGCCTCATGTATGGCACCTTGTCAAAGGCCTTCTGCAAATCAGAGTACACAACATCAGCTGATTCTCTTTTGTCTGTCCTGTTTGTTATTCTTTGCCAGGCAAGATTTTCCTTTGAGGAAACTATGCTGATTATGGCCTATTTTATTATGTGCCTCAAAGGACCCCAAAACCACATCCTTAACAATTGACTCCAACATCTTTCCAACCACTGAAGTCAGACTAATTGGCCTATAATTTCATTTCTTCTGCCTCCCTCCCTTCTTAAAGAGTGGAGTAACATTTGTAATTTTCCACTCTTGTGGAACCATTCCTGAATCTAGTGATTCTTGAAAGATCATTACTGATGCCTCCACAATCTCCTCAGACACCTCTTTCAGAAACCTGAGGTGTACACCATCTGGTCCACGTGACTTATCTACCTTCAGACCTTTCAGCTTCCCAAGAACCTTCTCTCTTGTAATGGTAACTTCACACTCTTCATGACCTCTTCAAACTTCCACCATTTTGCTAGTGCTTCCCACAGTGAAGAATAGCACAAAATGCTTATTCAGTTCATCCATCATTTCCTTGTCCTCCATTACTACATCTCCAGCCTTGTTTTCCAGCGGTCCGATATCTTCCCTCTCTTTTACACTTTATGTACCTGAAGAAACTTTTGGTACCCTCTTTAATAATATTGGCTATCTTAATTAGAATATCTCAGATTATACGTTGTTATTGTCAACAGGAAGGTGAGGCCTGATATTAGAGCTTGAATTCCACTCTAGGATGGGAGATAGTATAAGATGTTATGGGCCTTATGGAAACTGAGGAGGTTTTGGTCAGCAAGGATCGTTTCAGAATTTGCACTATTGCTTCCTTACTGTTGGATTGCTCTTCAGCTCTGATTGCTTTTGTAACTTTAAACAATTTGAGCGCTCAGCGGCCACTTTATTACGAAGCTGCTGTACCTAATAAAGTGGCCACTGAGTGAATATTCGTGGTCTTCTGCCTCATCCACGTCAAGGTTAGATGTGTTATGTGTTCAGTGATGTTCTTCTGTTCAACACCGTTTGTATCGTGTGGTTATTTGAGTTCCTGTCAGCTTGAACCAATCTGGTCATTCCCTGACCACTCTCAGTAACACCACATTTTTCACCCACTCGATACTTCTTGTTTTTTGCACCATTCTCTGTAAATGTTAGCGACAGTTGTGCGTGAAGATCCCAGATCAGCAGTTTCTAAAATGCTCAACCACCGCATTTGGCACCAACAATCTCTCCACAGTCAAAATCACTCAGATCACATTTCTTCCGCATTCTGATGTTTGGCCTGTACAACAATTGAACCCCTCGACCATGCCTGCATGTCTTTGTGCATTGAGTTACTGCCACACGATTGGCTGATGAGATACTTGCATTTGCATGCGGATGTGTAGGTGTACCTAATAAAGTGGCCTTTGTGTGTATACAGATGGTTGAACAACACGGAATCAAGACTTCAGTGAGGTACTGCACTCTTAATTCACATAAGAATGCCTACTATTCAAAAAATGTGCTCAGTCACAGATCTCTTTCCTCACAACCTCTCCAGTTCAAGCATTTTTTAAAATATAGATCCAATGAGTGATTAATTATTACATTCTAAGCAAGGTAAGGTATTGAAATACAAGTAAACATTGCGTGGCAGCACGTTAGAACTCTTAATCACCATTAAACTTGTACAGATTTTCCTATTTTTGCTCTGAGCTTTCTTATCAATTAACTACAAATAATTATGGCTGTAGCAAGGTGTCTTCCTCCAATCACTGAACTAAGACAGGTAACCCCAGTGATGTGGTCTGATTGACGCGTAAATGCCCTCATGGTGAATAGAGGAAGCTCAGCCCTCAAATGGAGTTGAGAGGTAGAAAAGATGGAGAGGTGGAGCTTTGCCATTTGCCATAGACACAAGAGATTCTGTAGATGCTGGAAATCCGGACCAACACACACAGCATGCTGGAGAAACTCAGCAGGACAGGCAGCATCTATGGAGAGGAATAAACAGTCGACATTTCAGTCCAAAACCCTTCATCAGGACTGGGTCTCGCCATTTCCTGGTTTGAAATTGTTTATTCCTCTCCATGGATGCTGCCTGCCCTGCTGAGTTCCTGCTGCATTTTACTATCTTCGTTCTTTGTCTTCTTTTCTAAGAGCTCGTATGTCTAACACATAGTCACCGAGCAGTGTAATCCTTTGGCCCAATGAGACTACACCGAAATCTGTACCCACACAGCTGGCCCCTGTATCACTCTAAGCCTGCTCCTCCATGTACCTATCGAAGTGCTTCTTAAATGATATTATTGTACCTGTCTCAACTGTTTCGCCCAGCAGCTCGTTCCATATGCTCACTACCCTCCTCATGAAAAGGTTGCCCCTCTTGTCGCTCTTACCACTTTCCCTTATTGTCCTAAATCCACACCCACTAATTTTGGCCTCCCCTACCTTGGGAAAAACTGAGGGGTGACCTTTTAGGGCAGAGGTAAGGAGGAATTTGTTTTTATATAGCCAGAGAGTAGTGAATCTGTGGAATGCTTTGCCACAGACTGCGGTGCGAGTCAAGTCCGTGGGTATATTTATGGCAAATGTTGATTGTTTCCAGATGGATCAGGCCATCAACGAATACGGCAGGAAGGCAGGTGTATGGGGTTGAGTTGGATCCATGATCAGCCATAATGGAATAGCAGAGCAGACTTGATGGGCTGAATGGCCTAATTCTGCTCCTATGTCTTTTGGTCTAATGGTCTTATGCCTTGTTCTCATTGCCAACATCAGGGAGGAGGTACTGAAGCACGAAGACGCTCAATCAACTATTCAGAAACAGCTTCTTCCCCTCGGATTTCTGAATGGGCATTGAATACATGAACACTACCTCACTAGATTTTTATCTCTATTTTTGCACTAATTTAATTTAGCTATATAATACACTCACTGTATTTCAGTTTTTTTTATATTATGTATTACATTGTACTGTTGTGGCAAAGTTAACAAATTTCATGATATGTGCTGATGATATTAACCCCGATTCTGAGACCTATACTACTGCATGTGCGACCTCTCCAAAATCCTCTACAGCTGCAATATCATGTCCCAACCCGTGTACTCGGTGCCCTAAGTGTTGAAGGCCAGTGTGATAAATGCCTTTATCATCACCCTGTCAAACTTTGACATTACTTTCAATCAACTATGCACTTGTACTCCTGGGTCCGCCTGTTCCACTGCACCCCTAGCGTTCATAGTATACGTACTGAGTTGTTTTGACTTTCCAAAATTCATCACCTCATTGAAATCAATTTTCCACTTCTTGGCCCACTTCCCTAACTCATCAAGATGACCTATGATAACTTTCTTCACTATCAACATCCCCTCATTTTATGTCATCCACAAACAAACTGATGAAATATAGAAAATAATTACAACAAAATGAATGGTAAGAATCTTACATGTTTAAAGAAGAAAGAACTATTGTATGAATTAAAATATAAGAACAGATATAATTAAAAAATAAAATGCAAGTAAAATAACTATTTAAAACAGCCTTTTGAAGCAGCCGCTGGCAAAGCCAATGCGGACTTCACAAATCTAAGTCCGACCAAGTGCGTACCTTAGTGACTAATATTCAGTTCGCTGAGGAAACAGCAAGATTCATGAGGTAAATTGGTTAAGTTGGTTTATTACAGACAAGCAGTGAAAAACGTTGATTAGTACATCATCCACACAGATTAACACACAGATCATCAGCACATCGAGGTGGTTTAAGGGAAGCTAATAACAGAGTGCAGAATATTGTGGTGGGGTGGAGATATGTCTTTACCAAAGGAGCTGTAAGACTCCTCTCCCCTCTGCTAGACTGCAAGTCACCCTTAGACAAGGTGGAGCTAAACCTTCCTTCCACAATAAGGATTATGTGAAGCCATGGGAGTAGGTGGTGCATATCACAAGTCCTGGTTATGTGACACTGACACCGGGCAGACAATCTCTGAAGAGTATTGATAATGGCAGGGGTCACCCATCTTGTAAAGACACTCCCCAGAAGAAAGCAATGGCATTCTGCAAAAAAACTGTACCAAGAACAATCATGGTCGTGGAAAAACCATGATCTCCTATGTCATATGACACAGTACATAATGAATAAATGACCATATTAGATTAGATTAGATTATGAGGACAATCAGTCCTCGTTTATTGTCATTTAGAAATGCATGCATTAAAAAATGATACAATGTTCCTCCAGAATGATATCACAAAAAAGACAGGACAAACTAAGACTAAAACTGACTAAACTACATAATTATAACATATAGTCACAACAGTGCAAAGCAATATGATAATTTGATGAAGAGCAGACCATGGGCATGGTTAAAAAAAGTCTCAAAGTCCTGCTCAACTCACCGTCTAATGCAGGCGGCAAAAGGGAGAAACTCTCCCTGCCATGAACCTCCAAGTGCCGACAACTTGCCGATGCATTGGAAGCACCCAACTGCAGCCGACTCTGAGTCCATCCTAAAACTTCGAGCCTCCGACCAGCCCCTCCGATACAGCCTCTCCGAGCACCATCCTCTGCCGAACACGTCGACTCCACCCCGACCGCCAAGCAACGAGCAAAGCCGAGGACTCAGGGCCTTCTCCTCCGGAGATTCTGGACCACACAGTAGCAGCAGCAGCAAAGCAGGCATTTCAGAAGTTTCTCCAGATGTTCCTCCGTGCTCTCACGTCCGTCTCCATCAAATCAGGATTGTGCACGGCACCCTACTTGACAAATAACAGACATCACCACCGCAGTGGCCACTGCGCGCTGCGTCACGTCGCCATCTTCTCCTGTCTTAGTTTAGAGAGGCGTATATATAATGTAGAGGAGTAATATAGTCATAGTCATTGTCATAGTCATAGTCATAGTCATAGTCATACTTTATTGATCCCGAGGGAAATTGGTTTTCATTACAGTTGCACCATAAATAATTAAATAATAATATGTAAATTATGCCAGGAAATAAGTCCAGGACCAGCCTATTGGCTCAGGGTGTCTGACCCTCCAAGGGAGGAGTTGTAAAGTTTGATGGTCACAGGCAGGAATGACTTCCTATGACGCTCTGTGTTGCATCTCGGTGGAATGAGTCTCTGGCTGAATCTCCTGTGAGTCTCCTGTGCCCAACCTGTCCATTATGTAGTGGATGGGAGACATTGTCCAAGATGGCATGCAATTTGGATGGCATCCTCTTTTCAGACACCACCGTCAGAGAGTCCAGTTCCATCCCCGCAACATCACTGGCCTTACGAATGAGTTTGTTGATTCTGTTGGTGTCTGATACGCTCAGCCTGCTGCCCCAGCACACAACAGCAAACATGATAGCACTGGCCACCACAGACTCGTAGAACATCCTCAGCATCGTCTGACAGATGTTAAAGGACCTCAGTCTCCTCAGGAAATAGAGATGGCTCTGACCCTTCTTGTAGACAGCCTCAGTGTTATAATTACAGAGAAGGTGAGGTACAGGCAAATAATAACATGCCAGGGCCACGACGAGATCAAGAGCTCATCTTATTCTATTAGGGATCCGTTCAATTGTCTGAGAGATAGGAGTTGTTCTTGGGCCAGGTGGTCGTGCCGGAATGTGTGACAACACTTGTTGGCTGGCCTCAACGCATCGTTGGGGTGTGTTGGTTCCTCATGCCAGTGTCACATCTCACCGCATGTTTCAATATATGTATGATAATTAAGTCGGACTCTGAACCTGAATCTGATGCTTTCTGTGGTCCATCTATACAAACTGGAAGCAGCCACTCGACAAAGCTGTGCCACTGTGAATGAATATATTCAATGCTCAGCTTTACAGTGGTGTATCTGACACAGGTCCATTCTCTTAAATACCATCACCAGCCTTCCTTTAAAACTGTTTAGCTAAGAGTAATCTTTATTTTTCTTTATTTCAATGTATATTTATGGTTTTAGTTAATTAACAAAAATAAGACATGCAGGGAGTACATTTTTAATTAGTTATTAATGTCTTATTTATTCTACTAGTACAGTTGGTTTCAAGACATTTGAAGGCATTGAAGAGGTCTTTAAATAGCACAAGCTGTCAGAAAAGAAACTATCAGGACCGAATATGGGGCCTTACTCTCTCCTGTGTCCTAATCTCCTTCCTCTGCCAACTTTGTCTTGTGATGACAACACTGCCTCTTTCAAAAGTTCTCTTCTGGAAAGCGCTATAGGGCTACTAAAACAAAAACCTCACGCCATTGTAAAAGTTTCTTCCCCTCCCCAAGCAGTTAATCTGATCAACTGTTTTAGTTAGAACTCCACACCTCCTCTCTATTACCTTGGTCACTGAATTGCACTGTAAACACTTTAAACCATCTTATATAATGTTGTTTAAAATGTAAATACATGTTGGTATTTATGTATTTATGCACATTTTGTTCTACATCCATACCTTATTTTTATATACTTATTTATTCTTTAAAATGTTGAATGTTATAGTTTTTTTATTGCATGTGTAGCCCCCCTGACAAGCCTCAGGGTCGCTCGGTTCGCTGTCGTCTAGGGAAAGCAGCCCTCGGCCCCCCCAAACTGGGTAATTAAGTTTGTGTGGATGCTGTGTGATGTAAATAACAGACAATACACCATATATGATTAAACGAATTACAGTTTATAGATATTACTGGAACTATATAATTAACAGAGATAAAATATAGAAGGAAAATAAAAGTCACCACACTTATCAAAGTTCAATCTCTTCATGCACAACAGTTGGAGCTCTAGTAACGATCTTCTCTTCACCGTTGGGTCCCCTCTGACCACTTCAACCTGCCACCTGGGACCAACCATGGTGGTCGACCTGACGCTCCACACGAGTCTGTCTTTGTCTCCTCTCCTCGCTGAAGATCCTGGACCTCATACTCCTGCTCGGGGTCCGACCCCATTAGCCAGCTCACAAAACCTTGTCCGTTCTCTCTCTCTCCATTGCACCTTCTGCCCAAAAACCCTCACATCACAATAACTTACAGACACACTAGAAAGAATAACATCTATCCCAATTGGTTCGTTTGCTCTCTTATCAATAATATAACCCAAACAAACTGCTAGCGAGAGAACTTACTCAGCAGTTAATGTAACAAAGAAGCCATTTTAATTAGCCTACGCAGTAACATAAAAGAAGAAACCCCTTACACATGTCACATCAGCACACCACAGAAAATTCCTAATAGATGTAAATGTATATGATGAATAAAGTTGGTCCTTGATGTGGATGGAATAGATTTGAGCAGCCATAAGGCTAAAACCAGGATAGATGATGTGTGACATCTCCCAATGGGGTTAAAGCTGAAAGCCAATGGTTTTGAAGGAACTGGTGACTTTGGCCCAGAAACCTACACTAAAGCTTTGTACCTGGTTAGTACATCTTCAGACATGGTTTAATGCAGCACATGACCACGCCCTTTGGCCCACCTATTTATTAGGCAGCTACCTGATCCAGGAGAAAGGAAGTTCCAAACAGTCCATTCAGGTGAACCAAAAGCAGAAAGTTCTGGAAATACTCAGCAGGTCACCCAACATTGGCGGACAAAAAGGTGGGTTTAAGGATTGGAGTCAGAAACAGGAAATGGAGTTATAGAGAGAAATAGCATGGAAAAAAGGCTTTTCCATGCCAACCAAATCTAGCTCGTCACACTTGCCTGCATTTGGGCCACATCTCTCTAAATCTTTCCTGTCTTTCCATCTTCCTACCCACCTATAGATGTTCCTTTTGCAGCTTTTTCTACAAACTCACCATATAATAGATATAAATCAAACATTTAACATTGCAGAGTAGGGGGCTGAGGTAGCAAGAGACAAAGGGAATATCTTTGATGGAATGGAAAGATCAAAATTATAGTGGGATAGAGAATTAAAGTTTTCCACAGCAGCAATCTACCAGCTGACTATTTGCAGCATTTTCTTTTACTTCATATTTCTGGACAGTGCACACTAAACACTCTGCTGAGGACAGAGTCAAGAGCACAACATTCTTTGGTGTGCACACAACAGATGATCTAACCTGGACCCATAACACCTCCTCAGCACTCCCGAAGGCACAGCAGCATCTACACTTTCTGAGAGGATTGAGGTGTTGAATGCTCCCCGCACTCTTTCTAGCAACCTTCTACAGGAGCACCATCGAATGCATCCTCTCTGGCTGCATGTGGGGTTTGGAAGCTGCAAGTCGTTGGACCACAAGACCCTAGTGGATCGTGAAGACTGCTGAGAAGATCACTGGGGTCTCCTGCCCATCTATTTGTGACATTTATCGAGAAAGTTATACACGAAGGGTTGAAGGACTGTTGAGGATCCCTACCACCCATCCCAAAATCTCTTTGAACCATTTCCTTCAGGACGGAGGTACAGGAGCATCAGGACTAGGACTGCCAGACTGGGTAACAGCTTCTTCCCCCAGGCGGTGAGACTAATGAATACCCTGTCACCACCAAGGTCTTGTCACTAGGACAGCGAACCGTTGAATGTATTGTTTGCTGTTTACCTGTGCTGCATTCATTTTGAATTATATTTTAAAAACTTATCAATAGTAATATTTATTTTTGTGCTGCGTGTGATATATGTTTTGAGGGTGAACTGTGGTCTGCAGGGACATTGTTCCATTGGGTTGTACTTATCACAGTACAAGAAGAGGCCACCATCAGGGTGGAGGAGCAACACCTTATATTCCATCTAGGTAACCTCCAACCCGATGGCATGAATATCAATTTGTCCTTCCAGTAAAAATATTCTCTTCCCCTCCCCTCTTCTTCTTTCTTTTCAAATCTTTTTATTGTTATATTATACAGGAAAAATAACATGAGTACATTGAGGTAACAACATTTACAATGCCTCAAAAAAAGAGATTATCTTAAAGACTGAAAAAAAATTTTGTGATAACAAAAAAAAACTTACTAAGCAGAAAAGTGAGAAAAAAAAAGAACCCATTAGGTGTACGACCCCGGAGTCATGCGTCATACAAAAAGCTTCTAAAAACAAACATCAAACCGCCAGCAAGAAAAAAATATATACTAAAAAATTTACAATTAGATCGTGGAAAAATTATATCAGTTAACTCAAATGATAATAACGAGCAAATAAGCCCCATCTTTTCTCAAAATCAAATAATGGTTCAAAGGTTCGACTTCTAATTTTCTCCAAACTAAGACATAGCATCCCTTGAGGGAACCATTGTGACAAAATGGGAGCTGATATATCCTTCCACTTCAACAGAACGGCCCTCCTCCCCTCTTCTTCTATTCCCCACTCTGACTGCTTACCTCTTCTCACCTACCTATAAATTCTTCCTGGGTCCCCTCCTACTTCCCTTTCTCTTATGGCCAACACCCCTCTCCTATCAGATTCTTTCCTCTCAAGCCCTTCACCTATCCCACCCACCGGGCTTCACCTATCATCCTCCAGCTAGTCCTCCTTTCTCACCCCCCCCACACACTTTTTATTCTGGCATCTTCCCCCCTTCCTTTCCAGTCCTGAAGAAGGGTCTCAGCCCAAAACATCAACTCTTTATTCATCTCCATAGACGCTGCCTGACCTGATTTCCTCCAGCATTTTGTAAGTGTTGCTTTGGATTTCCAGCATCTACAAAATCTCTTGTGCAGATGGTAATGAACTTAAACTTGAATTTCAGTCCTAATTTGATTCCTCTCTTTTACATCATCACTCTCTACTTAACACATCCTCCTGACAGATCATTTGCACCTTCCAGCCTCCGCCTTGTGTCACTCACTGTTTCTTGGTCTCCATACGATCAAAGATCTCCCTAGTGAGTGGATAGCCAAAGACTTTTTCCCAGGTGGAAATGGCGAATATGAGAGGTGTGATTTTAAGGTGAAATTATAGGGGTACGTCAGAGGTAAGTTATCTACACAGAGAGAGGTGGGTGCGTGGAACGCGATACCAGGGATGGTGGCAGAGGCAGATACATCGGCGCATTTAAGAATCTCTTAGATAGGCACGTGACTGATAGAAAAGTGAAGAGCCACGTCAGAAGGAAGGGTTCTCAAGATCTATCTGATCCCCCATTTCAGAATCAGGTTTATTCTCAGTACTGAACAAAAGTCTTAGGCACATACTGTATATATACAGTAGCTAGGGTGCCTAAGACTTTTGCGCACTACTGTAGTAATTTTATGTATTGCACAGTACTGCTGCTGCAACAAAAACAACAATTTCATGACATATGTGAGTGATGATAAACCTGGTTCTGATATGGGTCTCTTTTGTGGACTGAGAGTGGGATGGGGGCAAGGAGAGGGGTATCATGGTTGAGAAAAGAGGGGGGGTGCAGGAAGCACCAAAGAGACATTCTGTAATGATCAATAAACCTATTGTTTGTAACCAAATGACTTTGCCTGGTGTCTCAGGACTGGGAGTGTCTGCTCCCACACCCACTGTCCCTGGCACTCCTTCTCTGCCATCTGGTCCACACCCTTCCAGCCGCGCTCCACCATTGCCATTCCCAACATCCTTTGCAACCTCACTCTGCGTCCATGTTGACAAATACAGTACTGTGCAAAAGTGGGTACATATATATATTTCAGGTACCTAAGACTTTGGCACAGTACTGTATTGCATAAAATTTACTGTTTTGCAGGAATAGTTTGGTGCAAATACATGGCAGCAGATATATTAGGGACATTTTTAAGAAACACAGATAGTCACATGAATGATAGAAAAATGAAGGATTATGTAGGAGGGAAGGGTTAAATTGATCTTAGAGTAGATTAAAAGTTTGACATAACATTATCAACTGAAAGGCTTGTACTGTGCTGTAATGTTCTATGTTCCATATTCCATCTCCTTTCACTGGAATCTAAAATGTCTTTTATTTGTAGTTCTAGTGTCTGATGAAAAAACTCCTGTATAAAATATGAGGAAACAAGATGGTGCAGATGCAGTAATCTGGAGCAAAAATCAAACTGCTGCATGATCAGTGGGTTATGGCAGCATCTGTGAGGGAAAGGGACATTCAACATTTCAAGACTGATGCAGGATCTTGACCTGAAGCATTGTCCATCTCTTAGTCTCCACTGATATTATCTGATCTGCTGTATTCCTCCAACGCTATATAAAATAAGAACTCAGTTTATTTCACTGGTGTAAAACTCTGGTTTAGCAACAAGGATGTTAGCGAATTAGAGATCAGGCCGGCATTTAGACATCTGCCCTGCGTTCAAAACCCAGAAGACCAGCGATGTGGAAGTGTGACAAGGGATGTCTGCTCTAGGATGTTGGGGGCCAACACACCAGAAAGGATGAGAGCTGGTGGTCCCCACAGGTCGGTAAGTCTTTTAGCAGGTTCCGGAATCGGAGTTCCATGCAGGCAGAAGACATGAGGGCTCATGACACTCCAGACACGTGAGATCTGAATTTAAGGTCCTGTCATCAGCAAGTCTTGAGATCAGGGCCTGGAGTTCAGAATCCTTATCTGTCCTCATTTGAGAGCCTTACAGTCAATATCGAAGATCAGAGCTCGAACGTCAATCAGAAGTCCAGATTGAAGCCTGAAGATCATCTGGAATTCCAGAAGTTGAGGCCTGATAGTCAGAGTGTGTGAATTTCAGTGAGTTGGTTAGAGAAGTCAAAGACCCAATATCTGCCAATCTGCAAGTCCACTGGATGTTGGAGGCCAAAGACAGCTTGTTAAAGGAATGTGTATGTGAGTGAGTGGGAGGAGACGAGCTAGTTCTGCTGTTATTGCTTTGTCACTTATTGTATCCTGTATTGTTCTGCTGAGCATTGTGGGCAAACTACATTGGTACCAGAACGTGTACCGACACTCGTTTGCTGCCCCCAGCACATCCTTGCGTGTGTTGGCTGTTAACACAAATGGCACATTTCACTGTATGTCTATCACAATGTAGATGTGATAAATAATCCTGAATGTGAATTTGAATCTGAATTTCTTTTCTTTATTTATTTCAAAGATTCAGCAGGGTAACAGGCCCTTCTGGCCTGAGAAGCTAACATCACCCAATTGAACACGTGTCTGATTAACCCGTGCGTCTTTGGAACGTGGGAGGAAACTGAAGCGCCCAGTGGAAAGCCACAGGGTCATGGGGCAATTGTGCAAACTCCTTACACTCAGCGGCAAGAATTGAACCCAGGTCACCCGCTCTGTAATAGTGTTACAGTCACCGCTACACCTCCAAGCCTACACAACTCTTCACAACTGTAGCCTGACCAGCTATTTCCAGTATGTTTTGCTTTTATTTCAGAATATCCAGTATCGGCAGGTTTGTTATTTGCTTATTAGGTACAAGTGAGATGTGTGCAAAAGTAATTAAGGTTCAAATGCTGAAAACGGCAGACATAATCTGCAGATCAGTTATCTGGGTAAAGAGGATAAATGCAAGACATCACTGAGTACTTTGAACAAATCAAGAATTAACCTTGGCATCTAGAGTTACAACTTAAAAAAAAGAACTGTGTTTAAGGCAGTGAAAATGCAGAGAAGCAGTTGATGACAGAAGATAGTGAGCATGCAAATACTTTCAGATAATTACTTCGTTAATCAACTGGGCGTCAACGGTTAATTTTTATTTTGAGTGATTTTTCAAAATTAAGCTCAAGATGGCAATTTATCACCCTTCGAGAGAAATGAGTTGCAGCACAATTTCTAGGTGTTCAGTCACAAGAATCAGGGAGGGTGGAGCCATCGGACATTTGAGAAGTCACGACTGATTAGGTCTGAACATATTATCATAAATTAGCATTTTTGTTATTGATTTTTCACATAATGACTTAACTTAGCCACAAGTCCATGACATTGATTATGTGAATGCTAGAAGGTGTTAACATATTCATTTTGCAAAGAAGCACTGCTTTAATAACTGCCTTGTCAACACAGTGTAGAAACTCTCTGCTTGTTATTCTGTAGTGTCAGTGTGCTTTTGGATTGGAAAGAATTTAGAAAATTACCAAGCAAGTTATACAGTACTGTGCAAAAGTCTTAGGTATATACATCCAGGCTGCCTAAGACTAAGACTATTGCACAGTACTGTATTTGTCAACGTGGAGCAGAGAGTATGTTTGTAAATCGGGTGGGAGCAAAGGATGTTAGGAATGTTGAAGGTTGAGCACCACAGGAGGGGTGTGGGACAGGTGGCAGAGAAGGAGTGCCAGGGCTGGGGGGAAGGTGGAACAGGTGCAGACACACCCAGCCCTGAGATTCCAGGCAAGGTCATTTGATCCCAAACTATTGATCTATTGATCATAACAGAATGTCTCTCTGATGCTTTCTACTCCCTCCCTTCTCGCTTCCTCTTTTCCCAACCATGATTCCCCTCTCCCTGCCCTTTTCCCACTCTCAGTCCACAGTAGAGAGACATATTAGAATCAGCTTTATCATCACTCACATATTTCACGAAATTTGTTAGTTTTTGTGACAATTCAATACAATATGTAAAATTACTACACTGCTGTGCAAATGTCTTAGACACCTTAGCTATATATATGGGCCTAAGACTTTTGCTCAGTATTGTATTTAGGAATATTCTCTCATAACTTCAGCCATGGATTAGGGAAACCTTGGTGGTTTATTCAGTGACAGGTCGGTCATACGTGGGTTGTTTTCTCTGGAGTGGCACAGGCTGAGGGAAGATTTGACAGAGGTTTATAAGATTATGAGAGGCACAGACAGAGTGGACAGTATCTTTTTCCCAGGGTTGAAATGTTAATGCCAGAGGACATGCATTTGAGGTGAGGGGGGGTCATTTCAAAGGAGACGTGAAGGGCAAGTTTTTTTTTACACAGAGAGTTGTTGGTTCTGGGATTGTGCTGCCTGGTAGAAGCAGATACAACAGGGATTTTAAGAGACATTTAGATAGCGTCATGAATGTGAGGGAAATAGAAGGACATGCACAATGTGTAGGAAGAGGAGATTAGTTGACCATTTAATTACTCATTGAATTGGACCGACACACTATTGTGGGCCGAATACCTGTTCCTGTGCTGTACTGCTCTATGTTCTATTCTGCATCCCCAGGCTCAGAATCGGAATCAGGTCCGTTACCACTGATTCATTGATGATGTGGTTCATTAAGGTTGTCGTAGCCGATGGTGGGGGTGGGGAGGGATAAGCTCTGGTAGGTTGGGGGGGTGGGGGATAAGCTCCCACTACCTATTCAATGATCCCAATGGCATGGGGCTCAAATAGCCTCTGACAACTAATTCCAGCCCCTGGCCTTCACATGTGGCTTAGCTACTAAACCTGATGGAAGAGTTTCTACTGACAGGAGAAGGGCAGAAGTGGGTAACAGGCACCTTAAAACTCATCACTTCGGACAAGTGGGGCTTGACAGCCATGGTTGGCAGCTCATCTTGAGAAGGAAAGCTCTGATCTCAAACCTCCACATACCCACTCATATGGAATGCTTCATCAGTAAACTCTGACGAAGAATCCAGAGCTGGAGTCCTGTGATGAGTTCAACTCTGACTGGCAACTCCTGCGATGCCACTGGTGCCAAAGTGTATCGGTGTCTGCTGTTCCACTGAATTTGTCAGCTGCATGGAGAAGGGGAGCTTGCTACCTGGGTAGCAGGTTGTTCTCCATATCGTACTGCCCTGGCTTGCCTACTGGCTTAAGTGTCAGGTAGATGGTGAGGGCGCAATGCCCATGGTCAACCCCAACAAATGGAGGGCCTCCTCCTTGAATGATGGAATGATGTGAAATGTGTTGTTTTGTGGCCGCAGTACATTGTGGGTGTATGGGTGTCAAGGAGGGGTAGCACCTCTGGCGAAGGAGTTGCTCATGCCTATTCTGGGCAGCTCATTCACTTTTGATCCCCAGCAGACAGTTCTCACCTTCGGCTCCAAGTAACTGTTTGCATGCGACAGCGGCCAAAAGCCAGGCGCACTGCTTTGACAGCTGGGCTAAACTAGGTGAGGGTAGCCAGCAGCCTCATATCCCGGTGAGACAGGGACATGCCTGTCCTAGCTTGCAAAGTCAGCTCCGGTGGACTGGGCAAATGAGATCTCCAGTGAGATCTAACGGCCAGGAAGGCAGAATGCAAAACTCTGTGGAGAGCAAAGGGCATGACAAGGCACAGAAGATGTCATGGTCATCCACTGGAACCCAGGAAGACTGCAGTTTGTAGTTTGTGATGTTTGCTCATATCACTATTGAACACCATTGTTCATATCAAAATTTCTGAAATGCCCACTTCGCTGCCACTGTTACAGTGTGGTCCGGAATCTCTGGAGGAGAAGGCCCCGAATCTTCGGTTTTGTTTGTTTCGACGACCGGGGCAAGGTCGAAATGCTCGGCAGAGGATGGCGCTTGGGAGGCTATATTGGAGGGGCTGGTTGGAAGCTCAAAGTTTTCAGACGGACAGACTCAGTGTCGGCTGTGGTCGGGTGCTTCCAATGCATCAGCAGTTGTCGGTGCCTGGAGGTTTATGGCAGGGAGTTTCTCCTTTTGCCATCTGCTATCAGGGACTCGGGAGTCAATTGACTCGGGACTTTGAGACTTTTTTTTACAGTGCCCATGGTTTATCGAATTTATCAAATTATGGTATTGCTTTACACTGCTGTAACTATATGTTATAATTATGTGGTTCTGTCAGTGTAAGTCTTTGGTTTGTTCTGTTTTTCTGTGATATCACTCTGGAGGAACATTGTATCATTTCTTAATGACAATTAATGAGGACTGTGTGTTCTCATAATCTAATCTAATCTGAAAGAGGTTTACACAATAATGAGGGTATAGAGAAGGTGAAAGTTTGCAAGTGTTTTCCCATTGGGTTGGGTGAGACGAAAACCAGAGGTCATAGGTTAAGGGTGAAAGGTGAAATATTAATGACAGGCTTTGATGGAATGGACAGAGAGTATCTGTTTCTCAGGACTGTAACGGCTAATACCAGAGAGCATGCATTGAAGGTGAGAGGGGGTAGGTAGGTTCAAAGGCGATGTGTGGGGTAAGTTTTTCACTCAGAGAGTGGTAGATGCATGGAATGCCCAGTGTTGTGGTAGAAGCAAAGTTCTTAAGAAATGATTGAATAGGCACGTGGATATAAGGAAGATGGAGGAATATGGATATGGTGTAGTTCGGAGGCATCAGTGTTTGGGTGTTTTTGATTTTCTCTTTAGCTGGATCGCTCAACATTGTGGGCCCAATGACCTGTCCTGTGCTGTACTCTTCCATGTTCTATGTCTTGTGAAGGGAGGACTTCTTCACTCAGAGGTGGTGTGAGTGTGATATGAACTATAATTGTGGATGCAGATTCAGTTGTATCACTGAAGAGAAGTTTGGATAAATATATGAATGAGAGGGGAACGGAGGGCTATCGACATTAAAAGGCCAAGACCCTTCACCAGAACTCGAAAGGAAGGGAGCAGTGAAGTGTCTTGGCCCGAAATGTCGACAGTTTCTTATTCTTCAAAGCTGCTGCCTGGGGAATTCTGTCAGTGTCTTGTGTGTGTTGCTCAAATACCCAGCATCTGCAGAATCTCTTATTACCATTCGTTCATCATCCCTGTGTCTAAACTCCAACTCAACAGCACTATGGGAATATCTGCACTAACACACAGCTCACAAAAAATGCCATTATAAAGAATCATCCAGAATCTCAAAATATCCTAAAGTGCCCACTTAACTACTTGTCAGAGTGTAACTACAGCTGTAATATAGGAATTTTGACAGCCAATTTGAATACAGCCAGCTCCCACAAACAGTGATGTGGGTGGTAATAATCAGAGAAGTGGCTATAGAGCCACTGAGAGAGAGGTAAGTTTCCACAAACTCATTGTCTTGATCTCATGAGATTTCTTTCATTGATCTGAGAGCATAACTGGGGGTTTTTTAATGCCTGAACTACGGCATGCCTATTAATGCAAACACTTGCTCTATACTGCAATACTGCATCAGCCTACAGCTCTGTGTTCAGGTCCTTCGAGTGGGATCCAAACCCTTGAGAGTCTGAAACAGGTTACGGCAAATGGACAGAAGATCATCTTTGTATGCATAACACATCGAACCTTGATGTGGTTGGACAACAGCAGCAGAATATCACGAACAAGCCCTCAGTGGCCACTTTATTAGGTATGCCTGTACACCTGCTTGTTAATTAAAATATCTCATCGGCCAATCACTTGGCAGCAACTCAATAAAGCATGTAGATATGTTCAAGAGGTTCCGTTGTTTAAAAAAAAAGGATCTAGTGTTTTCTCGGCATATGACCAATAAACTCTTCTTGGGCCTCCAGCCGGGTACAAGTATCGATTATAACTGACATTTCAATGTCAAACTCTGCCATCTTCTTCAGGGATGATGCCTGTGCTGGTCTAGTATGGTATTTATACCCCTATTATCTGTTTCTCCTGATTCGATGAGGAATAAACATTTAGGTTTCCGCTCTCCCACCTTGTTTACAATCAGATTCTAGTTCTTACTTATAGTGAGACCTTAGTCTTTGTTAAAGTTTGTCAAAGTCAATCCTACGGCCATTGTAAATGCAGAAGGCAGTAACAGATCAATGGCCAAAGGATTGACTTCAATGGCACAAAACTGTACCCCTTCCTATAGATGCTGCCTGGCCTGCTGCGTTCACCAGCATTTTTTGTGTGTGGTGCCATGCTAGTGGCTTTTGGGACTACCTGGTGAAGGAAGCCATTGAAGTAAAACTAGTGGAAAAGAATTTTAACAAAGGTGAAGGTCTCTCTCTAAGTAAGAACTGCAATTCAATTGTAAACAAGGTGGGAGAGTTGAAACCTGACTGAATAAGGACTAATCAATCAAGAAGAACAGAATACAGTGGTATAAATACCACTGGACCAGACATACCCAGGCCTCATCCCTGAGGAAGATGGCAGAGTTTGTGGTCAAAATGTTGGTTATAATTGATAGCTGTACCCAGCTGGAAGCACAAGAATGTTCAGTTGTTGTTCAGATCAAATACCAGAATGGAGGAGAAATGTGATCTAAGCCACTTTGACTGTGAAATGATTGTTGGTGCCAGACCAGAGACTTGAGTATCTGAGAAACTGCTGATCTCCTCAGACTTTCTTGCACAACAGTCTCTAAAATTTAGAGAGAATGGTGTGAAAAACAGAATAAATCCAGTGAATGGCAGTCCTGTCGACAAAAATGCATTGTTAATGAAAGAGATCTGAGGAGAATAGCCAAACTGGTTCAAGCTGACAGGAACGTGACAGTAACTCAAGCAACCACAGTTTTATTTATTTATTTGTTGAAATAAATTGTAGAATAAGTCCTTCTGGCTCTTTGAGCCACACACCCCCTCCGACTTAATCTCAGCCTAATCACAGAACTATTTACAATGACCAATTAACCTACCAACCAGTACATCATGGGAGGAAATTTATGCCGTCATGGGGAGAAGGTACAAACTCCTTACAGGCAGCGGTGGGAATTGAACCTGGGTCGCCTACACTGTAAAGCGTTATGCTAATCACTATGTTACTGCACTGCCCCTTACAACAGTAATCTGCAGAAGAGCACCTCTGATTGCATAGCGTATCGAACCTTGAAGTGACTGGTCACAGCAGCCGAGGACCACAGAGGGTTACTGACAAAAGTGGCCAGTGATTGTATATTCTTGTAATTCAATTCCATCATTCATCTAAATCAGGGGTTTCCAACCTGGGGTCTGCAGATTAAGATAGTGGTCCATGGGATTAAAAAGTCGAGGAACCCTTGCTCTATAACATCTTTTACTGCACCAGCAGTCTCTAAAATCACTTAATATCTACAATATCTAGGTTTGCAACACCACTTCAATATCAACGCAGCACGTCAACCTCTATTGATTAGACACTTTGAATATAGCAAAGCTCTCCAAGAATTTAGAGTGCATCCACTCGACAAAAATCGACACACAACTCGATATGAGGCTGAGTGAGCAAATGCTTGTTTCTAGAATTGGGTTCTGGAGTACCTCTTAAAGGAGGAAAGAGGGATAGAGAGTGAAATTACCTTTTTGGGGCGAAGGGAGTGTTGGGAGACTCGACACAAAAACAGGACGTACTGGAAATACCCAGCTAGTCAGGCAGCAGCTGTGGAGAGAGAAACTGAGTTAACGATGCAGGCCAAGTCCCCTTTTTCAGAATGAGAAAAAACATCCTTCCTGAGCAAGGTGACATTTCTGGGACAGAGGAGGCAGTGAACTCAGCAGTAAATTGAAGTCAGGGCGCAGTACAGCAGCATAATGGTTAGCACAAAGCTTTACAGTGCTAGTGACACAGGTTCAATTCATGCCAGTTGTCACGTGACCGGCAACAATGAATATAGAATTGATTTGAGTCAGGTTTTATAAAAACAATCAAACATTTATTAAACTCTGATCAATATAAAAAAAATAAACAAACGAAAATCTTAACCAGAAGTAAACTGCTATGCAGCCATTTAACAAACCGCCACTCAGTACTAGTTCTTAAAATGATAAATTCGAAAACAGTTCTTAAAGCGGTAAATTCAAACACAGTTCTTAGAATGGTAAATTCGAAAGTCCAAGAGATTTATACAGTCAATTAGGAGAGAATTTCCTGAAGTAAAGAATTCCTCGAAGACACGGCGTCACGCCAATCCCAGCCGGATCCTGCCTTGTCCGCAGGATTCACGACGACGGAAATAAAACTGTTTAAAGACACTGACCTTTCCCTCTAGATACTAGATACTGCACAGCCTTTTCTGCCACTTTTAGCAGAGACTATCTCATGCAGATCACTCTATCTTGAACGAATTCAATAATGGTCGATTCTCTCCAAAACCGTCGAACAACTTCTTTAGGTTCCTGTTTTCACTCTCCAATATTACTGAAAAGGTACATCAACAAACCTGGCAGAAATTGGTTAAACTGCTTGTCCAGCACTTTTGTACCTTACAATAGAACGTAAAACTCCGTTTTAAATTGAAATTGCGTCATAAGGCTAATACGCAGCAGAGCGGAGTCTCTGGCTAACGTTCTAACTGGAAAACTAACTGCGTCACCCCAGGGTTCTCCCTTTATACCCGTTGTGAACATGTCATCATGTGACCTCACATCAGCGGGAAAATTGCATCATGTGACCTCCGCAAGACCATTACATCATCCTCATAAGACAGTCACAAGATATCCATGAGGTATGTAACACAGTGCCTGAAAGAAGTTTGTACATTCTCTCTGCGAACACATAGGTTTCCTCCGGGTACTCTGGCTTCCCCCACAGTCCAAAGGAATACCAGTTGCAAGGTTAATTGGTCATTGTAAATTTTCCTGTGATTAGACTAGACTTATATTGGGTGTTGCTGGGTTACATGGCCCAAAGGGCTGGAAGGGCCAATTCTAGAATCAGAATCAGGTTTAATATCATCAGCATATGTTGTGAAATTTGTTAATCTCAATAAATATATATTTTTAAATTGCTGATGCTGAAATCTGAAATAAAAGCAAATAAAAATGCCGTGAACACTCAGTACCTGTGGAAAGAGGAGCAGAGTCATGGTTAGATTCAGATTGACATGTACATCAAAACATATAGTGAAATACATCACTTGTGTTAACGACCAACACACCTAGGGATGTGCTGGGGGCAGCCCATAATGGTTGCCACATACCCCGGTGCCAGTTTAGCATACCCACCATGTTCAGCCATACAATATCATCATCACCGCGTGCCATGAGGTATGTCGTGGCGATCATGGTCTTCCATCTGTCTTTGCCAGTTGGGAAAACCCCCTTCACATTGTTGATTTTATTCTTTCCTCTCTTCATGACTATGATTGTTCTTGGCAAATTTTTCTACAGAAATGGCTTGCCATTGCCTTCTTCTGGGCAGTCTCTTTACAAGTCAGGTGACACCGGCCATTATCAATACCCATCCGAGATTGTCTGCCAGGCGTCAGTGGTCACATAACTACGCCGTGTGATATGTACCAGCTGTTCATACGACCATCCACCATCTGCTCCCATGGCTTCATGGCTTTCAGCTCCTTTGGTAGGAACGTATCTCCACCCCGCCACCTGAGCAGATCAAGGCAGAAACAACAAAGCAGAACATAACAATGGATAAACAAGCCCCTTTCCTCCCTCCCAATCACCTCCTACCCCAGGACAGACTGCCTTCTGTGACGAGAGTCCTTGACAAAGATGGCTTGGACCCAAATGCTGGAGCATCTGAGGATGGGGTTGAGACTTTGAGCAAAAAACAAATGTTAGACAAAATCACTGGTAGGCTTCCGATTGATCACTGAACCTGCAGTAGGTTCAAGTGTTCCTAAAATACTCAATTCTTGGTGCCCAAAATGCGATTATCAATTAATGGGAATGTCCTAAGCCCTTATTGAGACCACATCAGCTATCCATACTCCAGAGAGCCAGAGCGTTTAAATCTCGGAAGCTGGCATGGTTGGGAGTATCTCGTACAGGATCTCCTCCCTTACAGCCAACTCCTGATGGCCCTGGTTACTCGGAGAGGCAGTGATGGTAATTGTGGATGAGAGAAGATCCAGGATGTCTCCTTCTGGCACCCAGCACAGTCCTCCGATCCGAATCCCTCCCAGTCCACAAGGTATTGCCAAACACCTCGAACAGTATGCGAGTCAAAAGAAATGTTCGCGAGTGGAAGAGGGTAACAATTCTTGACCGTTATGTGATTCAGCCCTCTGTCATCAATGCAAGGCTTCAGACTCCCGTCCTTCTTCTATACAAAGAAGAAGCCAATGCCGGGCGTGGTGTTGGAGGGCTAAATGCATCCCAAGGGGAAGATGGTCATCATGATGTTTGTCGATCGGTTTTCAAAAGTCTGAAAGTTCATTGCCTTGGATAAGCTACCTTCTGCAGTGGAGATGGCAGGGACTGTCCTGGACCTGGCCTTCATGGTCCATGATTTCCTGATGGACATTGTCTTTAATCGTGGTCCGCAACTGGTATCACATTTCTGGAAGACTTTCTATAAACTGATAGGACCAATAGCAAGCCTTTCCTCTGGGCTTCACCTGCAGTCCAACTCCCAGACTGAGTGGACCAACCAAGATTTAGAATGTACCCTGAGATGTCTGGACTCAGAAAGGCCTGATGGATGGTGTGACCATTTGATATGGGCAGAGATTGCCCACAACACCTTACAGCACTCGCTAAATAGGATGCAATCGTTCTAGTGCCAGTTTGGTTATCCTCCACCTGACTTTCTGGAACATGAAGCCATGGTTGAGGTCCCTGCAGTAGAAGATCTTGTCCAACACTGCAAGGAGAAATAGATGAGGGCAAGTGAGGCTTTGCTGGCCTCTACTTGAAGAGCGGAGACAAAGGCAAACCAAAGGAAAAGACTGGGACCTGCGTTACAGCCTGGGTAACAGGTCTAGCTGTCCACTTATGATTTTCCTCTCTGAGTGGACGAAAGACTTTGATACCCTGCTGGGGCGACACTGGTGATATGAGAGTCCTTGATGAGAATGGGTTGGACCTAAATCCTGGAGCGTCTGAGGATGGGATCGAGGCACAGTCTCAAATGGTATTGTGAAACTGAGCACAAATCAAATGCTACGCAATATCACTGGTAGGCTTACAACTGAGCACTGAACCTCAGTTCAGGTGCTCCTTAAATGCTCAATTCTTGGTGCCCAAATCATGATTATCAATTAGCAGGATTGTCCTAAGCCCTTTGGGTAGATGGAGCTCGTCAGCCTGGGAAAGCAGTCCATCTAAGAGAGGGAAAACTCTGATTTCAAACCTCCGCTGCCTTGCAGCCATACCCACTCATGGGAGTAAACCCTGAGGACAAATCCAGAGCTGGAGTCCCTAAGGCAGTCCGACATTGCCTTCAACCTCATTCTGGCAACTCCTGCGATGACAGTGGTGCCAAGCTGTATCTGCCTTTACCCTTCCCTTGGACAACATCGGTGTTGTGGAGAGGGGAGACTTGCAGCATGGGCAACTGCCGGTCTTCCATACAACCTTGCCCAGGCCTGCACCCTGGAGAGGACACTCCAGTAGACTTTCCAGGTGCAGATCCATGGTCTCGCGAGACTAACCAATGCCACCACCTAAGCCCTTAAAGAGGCTGTGCTAGTTAAAGCATTTAAATCTCAGAAGCTGGTGTGGTTCGGAGTGCCTTGTAACAGCTTTGGCCTCCAGGCTCCAGTGGACCTGCAGATTTGCAGTCACTGGGCCTTTGGCTTGCACCATCGGACTCGCAGAGATTGACAGACTTGGGGCTCCACCATCAGGTACATGATGATCAAATGGGCAGAGATGTGCTCGATGGAACTTATTCTTGATAAGTATGATGCACTTCAGAGGGCAAAATAGGGTAGAGCAGACATATGGATGGTTGCTCTAGAGATACTGAGGGACAGAAGGTTTCCTTTATAATTGCCAGCATCCCTGAAGATTGTAGGAAGGGTTAGGTAAGATGATTAAGAAGTTCAAAGTTCAAAGTAAATTTATTATCAATGCACACATGACACTATGTACCATTCTGAGATTGATTTTCTTGCAGGCGTTCACAGGAACAAAGAAATACAACAGATCAATAAAAACCTACACAGAAAGACTGACAAAAAATGCAATATGCAAAAGAAGACAAAATGCAAATACAAAAAAACCCAAATAATAATGATAATAAATAAAAAATATATAGATAGACAAACAGATAATAAATAATTAAACAATCAAATGAACATAATTACTAAGGGGTAGATCCTTGTAACAGGAGCATTGGAATTTAAAGTTGAATTCCGGCAGTGCCTGTAAGAAGTTTGTATGTTCTCCCCATGGCTAAGTGTGTTTTCTCCAGGTGCTTCAGTTTCCTTCCCCAGTCCAAAGTCATACCAGTTATTAGGTTAATTGGTCTTTTGGAATTTAGAATTTATTTAAATCTTACATCCATCCCACAACATGAGGGAGTAAAAATCTTTGCATTATGACTTTGTTGCAATGTACAGACATGTGAATTTAAAAGTCTAATGGCTTGTAGAAAGAAGCTGTCTCGTAGCGTGTTGGTCCTGGCTTTAATGCTGTGGTAGCATTTGCCAGACGGAAGCAGCTGAAATAGTTTATGGTTGGGGTGACTGGTGTCCCCTATGATCTTTCTGCACCTGCTGCTATGACTGTCCTCAACAGAGGGAAGTTCACATCCACAGATGTGCTGGGCCGTCTGTACCACTCTCTGCAGTGCCCAGCGATCAAGGTTGGTGCAGTTCCAGTACCAGGCGGTGATACAGCCAGTCAGGATGCTCTCAATGGTACCCCAGTAGAAGGTCTTGAGGATTTGGGGGCCCATACCAAATTTCTTCAGTTGCCTGAGGTGGAAGAGACGCTGTTGTGCTCTTTTTTGCCACAAAGCCAGTGTATACAGTCCAGGTGAGATCATCGGTGATGTGTAAACCAAAGAACATGAAACTACTCACCCTCTCATCTGCTTTCCCATTGATGTTGATTGGGCCAAGCCTGTCTCTGTTCCTCCTGTAATTCACAATCAGCTCTTTTGTTTTTTGGACATGGGGGGGGGGGGGGAGGTTGTTATCCTGGCACCACTGTGTCAGGACGTCATCTTCTCCTCCTTAGGCTATAAATTGTCCTGTGATTAGGCTAGTGTTAAAGTCTTCTGACACTAGTCTCATCTTTTTTCCTCCAATCCTGCTGAAGGGTCTCAGCCCAAAACAGTGACTGTACTCTTTTCCATAGATGCTGCCTGGCCTGCTAAGTTCCTCCAGCATTTTGTGTGTGTTGCTTGGATTTCCAGCATCTGCAGATTTTCTCTTACTAGTGTTAAAGAGTTGTGTTGCTGGGTGATGCAGCTTGTTGGGCCAGAAGGGCCTGTTCTGCGCTGTGCATCAACGTAAATAAATAAGTACTGGATAAATACTGAGGATGTGAGTATCGGTGTCCTTGAAAGTGAGTCTGTGGGTTGTGGAATCAGTTCAGTGTTAAGGTGAGTGAAGTTATCTTCCCTGGTTCAGGAACCTGATGACGGACATGTAATAATTGTTTTTGAACCTGGTGGTAAGGAACACAAAATGTTTCCTGAAAGGAGATTTTCCTAAGAAGGGACACAGGATGATTGACATAAAACATGAAACCAGAGACCATAACAACTATATAAACCACTGGAGTTAAAGACTCAGGTGCAGTACTTGGTGCATTTCGGCCTGATCTGATGAAGGATGTTATTTCAGATTTCCAGTGTCTACAATTTTTTTGGCTCTGAATAAAGGTGGCATCTTGCAGCCAGCTCTTAAGAGAAGCAAACTTTTCACTCTGCCTCAATACGTGTGACAATAATAAACCAATTCCAGGGGAATGGTAAAGTATTCTCATGCCTCCCTTTCACAGTTGAAACCTGCAGCCACAATATCTCCAGTAACAGCTGTCCTGAAGAAGGATCTCACTGCAAACTAATATCTGTTTGTTCATTTCCATGGATGCTGCCTGACCTGTTAATTTCCTCCAGCACTCTGTGTGTGTTGCTTTAGATTTTCAGCAACTGCAGAATTTCTCAAGTCTAGTAACAAACGATGTTTTAGGATCATTTATATTAATTATGTTCATGCTAACTTAGCTTTGTCAGTGCACTGTGCTGCTGCTGGTAAATGCTAATTATAACAGAGAACATTACAGCACAGCACAGGTCCTTTGGTATTGTGCCAACCATTTAACGTTCAGGACATTGAACATAGAACAGTACAGCAAAGCAACAGGCCATTCAGCCCACAACGTTGTGCTGAAAAAGCAAATCAAATTTTGTAGCCCGGAAAAAATACAGACTCAGGTAAAAAAATGTACATTTTCAAGTCTTTAATTCCCTTATCTGTTTTAGATGTTTTAGTGCAAAAAGAAGGTATCAAAATTAAAACAACAAAATTAATTTAAAAAGAACACAGTTCCTGCTGCTACTATCTCAGTTAATTTCAGTCCACACACTTACATACCAACTAAATAACATATGCTGAACGGAAATAAATAAAACAAAATATACAAAACCAATATGGTAGAAGCAATTCTAAAAAAACAATACAAACAAAATTAGAATCCCACCAGCCTTGTACCTTACACACAACATCAAAAATATGGATAACTAAGGTCTTAACTAAGGTAAACTCACTTTGGCACACACATGTTTAACTTCCAAACACATACAAGCTCGAACCTGAAACGAATTTTCCTCACTCATGCTACATGAACAAATACTAATGCATTCACATTACTCCATTACATTCATATTTAAGAGGGAGTTAGATATGGCCCTTGTGGCTACGGGGATCAGGGGGTATGGAGGGAAGGCTGGGGCGGGGTTCTGAGTTGGATGATCAGCCATGATCATAATAAATGGCGGTGCAGGCTCAAAGGGCCGAATGGCCTACTCCTGCACCTATTTTCTATGTTTCTATGTTTCACATTAGGTCATGAAACAATAAAGCAAGACAAAAATAAATTTTTACAATATACTGCCTTGTAGTTAAATTACTGGAAAGACTAACCTATTAGGCCGATAAGGAACTTTGAACAATCATGCTATCCAGTGCTGATACCAGCATGATTGTGGAGCCTATACAAGACTGAGGAAAAATATCCTTGAATATCGCAAAATACAGATTTAGACAAAACTTTTGGTCCTCAGAGTATTCGTCCATTTCTATGTGTAACTTAATCATGGACTGCCATCAAAACATAGAGGCATCCTCACAAATGCCCGACGCCCCAATGACCCTGTGATTTCCGTCCCTGAGGCCGATGTGAGAGCATCCTTCAGGAGGGTGAACCTACAGAAAGCACTCGGCACAGAAAGGGTATCTTGCCAGGTACTGAAGACCTATGCTGATCAACTGGCTGGAGTGCTCACTCATATTTTTAACCTCTCACTTTAGCAGTCTGAGGTACCCACCAGCTTCAAGCAGGCTTCAGTTATACCAGTGCCTAAGAATAATGAGATAAATTGCCTCAATAATTATCATCCAGTAGCAGCTGAGGATGGTGAAGAAACATGTCAACTGAGGAGCAACTTGGATCAATTCTAGTCTGCCTACTGTCACAGCAGGTTCACAGCAGATGCAAATTCATTGGCTCTTCCCTCAACCCTGGAACATCTGGACAGTGAGGATGCGTACATTAGCATACTCTTCATTGATAGAGCTCAGCACTCAATACTATCATCCCCTCCAAGATCTCGATCTCAATACCTCCTTGTGCAACCGGATCCTCAAATTCCTCACTTGCAGACCCAGTCAGTTCAGATTGACAACAAAACCCCCACAATCTCCATCAGCACAGGTGCACCACAAGGCTGTGTGCTTAGCCCCTGCTCTACTCGCTTTGTAGCTGCGATCATGTGACTGAGCACAGCTCCAATTCCATATTTAAATAAGCTGATGACACCAATGCCGTTGGCCAAATCAAAGGTGGTAATGAATCAGCATATCAAAGGGAGATTGAAAATCTGGCTGAGTGCTGCGAGAACAATTTCTTACTCAGTATCAGCAGGACCAAGGAGCTGTTTATTGACTTCAGGAGGAGGAAACTGGATGTCCATGAGCCAGTCCTTATTGAGAGAAGAGGAAAAGACTGGTAAAGACAAATGTGGGTCCCCTACAGACAGAAACAGGTGAATTGATTATTGGGAGCAAGGGCATGGCAGACCAATTGAATAATTACTTTGGTTCTGTCTTCACTAAGGAGGACATAAATAGTCTTCCAGAAATAGTAGGGGACAGAGGGTCCAGTGAGATGGAGGAACTGAGCGAAATACATGTTAGTAGGGAAGTGGTGTTGGGTAAATTGAAGGGATTAAAGGCAGATAAATCCCCAGGGACCGATGGTCTGCATCCCAGAGTGTTTAAGGAAGTAGCCCAAGAAATAGTGGATGCATTAGTGATAATTTTTCAAAACTCGTTAGATTCTGGACTAGTTCCTGAGGATTGGAGGGTGGCTAATGTAACCCCACTTTTTAAAAAAGGAGGGAGAGAGAAACCGGGGAATTATAGACCGGTTAGCCTAACGTCGGTGGTGGGGAAACTGCTGGAGTCAGTTATCAAGGATGTGATAACAGCACATTTGGAAAGCGGTGAAATCATCGGACAAAGTCAGCATGGATTTGTGAAAGGAAAATCATGTCTGACGAATCTCATAGAATTTTTTGAGGATGTAACTAGTAGATTGGATAGGGGAGAACCAGTGGATGTGGTATATTTGGATTTTCAAAAGGCTTTTGACAAGGTCCCACACAGGAGATTAGTGTGCAAACTTAAAGCACACGGTATTGGGGGTAAGGTATTGATGTGGATGGAGAATTGGTTAGCAGACAGGAAGCAAAGAGTGGGAATAAACGGGACCTTTTCAGAATGGCCGGCAGTGACCAGTGGGGTACCGCAAGGCTCAGTGCTAGGACCCCAGTTGTTTACAATATATATTAATGACTTGGATGAGGGAATTAAATGCAGCATCTCCAAGTTTGCGGATGACACGAAGCTGGGTGGCAGTGCTAGCTGTGAGGAGGATGCTAAGAGGGTGCAGGGTGACTTGGATAGGTTGGGTGAGTGGGCAAATTCATGGCAGATGCAATTTAATGTGGATAAATATGAAGTTATCCACTTTGGTGGCAAAAATAGGAAAACAGATTATTATCTGAATAGTGGCCGATTAGGAAAAGGGGAGGTGCAACGAGACCTGGGTGTCATTATACACCAGTCATTGAAAGTGGGCATGCAGGTACAGCAGGCGGTGAAAAAGGCAAATGGTATGCTGACATTTATAGCGAGAGGATTCGAGTACAGGAGCAGGGAGGTACTACTCCAGTTGTACAAGGCCTTGGTGAGACCACACCTGGAGTATTGTGTGCAGTTTTGGTCCCCTAATCTGAGGAAAGACATCCTTGCCATAGAGGGAGTACAAAGAAGGTTCACCAGATTGATTCCTGGGATGGCGGGACTTTCATATGAAGAAAGACTGGATGAACTGGGCTTGTACTCGTTGGAATTTAGAAGATTGAGGGGGATTTGATTGAAACGTATAAAATCCTAAAGGGATTGGACAGGCTAGATGCAGGAAGATTGTTCCCGATGTTGGGGAAGTCCAGAATGAAGGGTCACAATTTGAGGATAGAGGGGAAGCCTTTTAGGACCGAGATTAGGAAAAACTTCTTCACACAGAGAGTGGTGAATCTGTGGAATTCTCTGCCACAGGAAACAGTTGAGGCCAGTTCATTGGCTATATTTGAGGGAGTTAGATATGGCCCTTGTGGCTACGGGGATCAGGGGGTATGGAGGGAAGGCTGAGGCGGGGTTCTGAGTTGGATGATCAGCCATGATCATAATAAATGGCGGTGCAGGCTCGAAGGGCCGAATGGCCTACTCCTGCACCTATTTTCTATGTTTCTATGTTTCTATGTAAGAGAGGTGGAAGGGGTCAGGAACTTTAAATTCCTTGGTGTTATCATTTCAGAGGATCTGTCCTGGGTCCAGCACGTATAGTAAGTGCTATCGCAAAGAAAGCATGACAGCGCCTCTGCTTTCTTAGAAGTTTCTGAAGATTTGGCATGTCATCTAAAACTTAGACAAACTTCTATAGATGTGTGGTGGAGAGTATATTGACTGGCTGCATCATGGCCAGGTATGCAAACACCAATGCCCCTGAGTGAAAAAGCATATGAAAGGTATGGATATGGCCTGGTCCTTCACAGGTAAAACCCTCCCCACTATTGAGCTCATCTTCATAGAGCACTGTCACAGGAAAGCAGCATCCATCATCAATGACTCCCACCAGCCAGGCCGTGCTCTCCTCTCACTGCTGCCTCAGGACTGACACCACCTGGTTCAGGAACAGTTATTATCCCTCAACCATCAGGCTCGTGAACCAAAGGGGATAATTTCACTCAACTTCACTAACCCCAACACTAAAATGTTCCACAACCTGTGGACTCACTTTCAAGAACTCGTCATCTCATGTTCTCTATATTTATTGCTTATTTATTTATTATTATAACCTTGCTTGTGTGATGTCCTGGTTAAGATTTCTACTGCTATGCTGTGAGGTATTTTATTTTAGCAATTTCTGTAAAAGCAGTGTGTCCTGCTGGTAAGAGTGTTTTGGTTTTGTCTGAAATTAAGAAGCCTTGTCATCCAACTTAGGAATGTTGTGTCAGCCAGTCAGAATGGTTGGACATGAGAGAAGTTTCTCGAGAGCTGGGTGGGAAGAGATTTCTGAAGGACAATAGTCTGGTTTGGGGTCTTTGTGACGGGAGCTCCTGAGCAGGGCAAAGGGAAGATGCCACAGAATTCCATTTGAAGGAAAGTCCCGTTGTAAGAAATGCTTTGTATTGATGAGTGGCTCCAAAGAGGAAGGGTCAACACAGATAGAGCCAGTTCTTTGAAAGATGTTCTTCGAAGGGAGTTCAGGCTGTGGTGAGTGCTTTCACACAGACCGTGAGTCCAGTTGTCAGTAAAGTGAAACACTCCGACTGTTCTAGAAATGTGCTCCAATATTTATGTGCACATTGGATTGGTTTATCTGTAATGGGTCTATTTATTCCTTTTTTCTGTAACTGTAAATTTGGTAAATATATTTCTTTATAATTTCATGGCAGTGTTCAATCTGTTAATTTTCTGTCAAATGATAACTTTACAAGGAGCAGTATTTACACGGCATTTGCAACAATCAAGTGTTAGGCACGTGGCCAAGTGGTTAAGGCATTCGTCTAGTTATCTCAAGGTCACTAGTTCAAGCCTCAGCTGTGGCAATGTGTTTGTGCCCTTCAGCAAGGCACTTAACCACACATTGGTCTAGTCTGTGTGAGGAGTGGCGCCCCACACAGACTTCCAATCTGCGCCTTATAAGGCATGAAAATGCCCGACGCAGGCCTCTCATGGTCTGAGTCGACATTCCCCACCTCCCCCCACAATGTTCCTTAGTCAGAACATCCGAACCTTCCTGTTAGTTGAACCCCAAATCGTACTGAGCCTGGACATATGTTGTTTATAAAAGGTGGCCTTCTCACTGCTGAGTCACATGGCTGTTAGCAAAGTTAGCTAACGAGCTAAGTTTGCATACGAGTGGCAATAAGATAGTTACACTTGTTTTCTTTTTGTTGTTTCTTTTTATTTAATGTGAATGCCTGCAAGAAGATAAATCTCAGTGTTGTATATGGTGACACATATGTATCCTGATAAATAGTTTACTTTGAACTTTGAACCACCTCCAGTAGGCACATGAATATTTGGAACAATACCACCAAACCCCCTTATGAAAGATTTTGAGGCTCATCTGGAAGGACAGGCGCACTAACACTAGCATACTGGAGGAGACCAACATGAATAGCATCTCCACCATGATAAAGCAATACCAACTCCAATATATAGGTCATGTCATCCAGATACTTAACACACATCTCCCCAAACAGATCCCTAACTCTCAGTTGAAAGAAAGTCAGCGAGTCCCTGGGTGGCCCAAAGGAAATGCTTCAAAGATAACGTCTAAGTCAACCTGAAAAAATTCAACATTACATCTATAAACTGGGAAGACATTGCACTCAATTGATACATGTGGAGGAAATCTGTTCAAGAGGGAAATGTGCTACATAAGAACAATCTTTGCTGTGTCGTAGCTGCAGAAAGAGAGACTGAACAACCAGAAGACCCAACAACACCACTTACTCTTGTACGCACTACACCAGAATATGGGGATCCCAAACCAGCCTCCACAGCCACCTAAGGACCCATCAATGGACAACCCCTTAGGAGACATATCTGTAATTTGTCAAGTACGGTGCCATACACAATCCTGATTTGATGGAGACAGACATGAGATAACGGAGGAACATCTGGAGAAACTTCTGAAATGCCTCTTTTGCTGCTGTTGTTACTGTGTGGTGCAGAATCTCCGGAGGGGAAGGCCCTGACTCCTCGGCTTTGCTTGTTGCTCGGCAGCCTGGACGGGGTCGAAGCGCTCGGCAGAGATGGTGCTCAGTGCTCGGTGTCGAAGGGCTGGTCAGAGGCTCGAAGTTTTCGGACGGACTCAGAGTCGGCTGTGGTCGAGTGCTTTCAATGCATCGACAGTTGTTGGTGCCTGGAGGTTTATGGCAGAGAGAGTTTCTCCCTTCTGCCACCTGCTATCGGGGACTATCGGGAGTCAATCAGAACTTTGAGACTTTTTTTTGCCATTCTCATGGTCTGTTCTTTATCAAATTATGGCATTGCTTTGCACTACTGTAACTATATGTTATAATTATGTTGTCTTGTCAGTGTTAGTCTTTGGTTTGTCCTTTTTTTTGTGATATCACTTTGGAGGGCCATTGTATCATTTCTTAATGCATGCATTCATTTCTAAATGACAATAAACGAGGGCTGAGTGTCCTCATAATCTAATCTAATCATATTCAGCTTGAGTGAGTACACTACTACTAGTAACAAGCCACCAAAAATTCCTTTGTAGTCACGTTCATGAACTAGTAGACCTTTTCGAGGAATGAAAGTAGACTCCTCTGAGATAGGGAATGTGTGACCTGGTCAGTAATTACACACATTGTATTGAAGTGAATCAGCTAGTCTCATGCAGTATGCTGACACGCCAGTGATGAGCTGAGATCTGAACGGCTTGCTTGCAGAGCTTGTTTCTGGCGATGCTTTGATCTGCTTTTTTTGTGGCAAATCTCAAGTCAAGGAACAGAATCAAACACACCCTGATATCTTCGTCTCATCCAGCTTCCATTAGAGCCATCAGGAGGTCAATCAGAGTAGTTAAAGAATAGTTAGAGAGGCAAGTGTTAAAGAGGATTCACAAAGATCGGCCTGACACATTGCTCAGCCAGTTTCATGCTGAAATGAATGACTTCAGACACTGCATCAGGGTTTACGTATTTAGACCAAGAATAAAGTCTCAACTCGAGTCTTTCTGAACTAGTTTTACGTCCCAGAGTTGAAAGAGCCAATCAAGTGAAAAATGTCATATAGTCTATATAAAGGAACTTTGGCTTAAGAAAACTGTGTGTGTGTGTGTGTGTGTGTGTCTGTTTGTCTTTGAGTTTGTATGTCTGTGCGTGTGTGTTTCTGTGTGTGTGCAAGTACCTGCGAGTGTGAGTGTGTGTGTGAATGTTCTTAACCTATCTCCCAGCTGCGTCTCTCTCCCTCTTTGCTTCTGTTTGACTCCATCAAACTATGTAGCAGCTACATCTATACCTGAGATCTGCAAAACAACGGGATTGATTTTATTGAAGTTTCTGAAGCATTCAGATAAATCAAATAACACACATCAAAGTTGTTGGTACTCCAGTTGGCTTTAGGATTCGTTTACGAGCCTCTCAATTTGGACCTCCTGGAGATAAATCAAATAATTGGTGCTTAAGATTTATAGAGTATGGCTAGTGAAGCTTTTAATCATAAAGTTGGGCCACGGCAAAACTTCAGGAACTGGGACATCAAAACCATAAAAGCTTTTATATAATAAGTTGTGGGAAATAGAAAGCAAAAATAGAGAAAAGAATATTAGTGAAGTAGTGCACATGGGCTCATTGGCCATTCAGAAATCTGATGGCAGAAGGAAGATGTTCCTAAAACAATGAGTGTGTTTCTTTAGCCTTCGGTACCTTCTCCTTGATGGCAGTAATGAGAAAGGGGCATGTTCTAGGTGATGAGAGGTCCTTAATGATAAATGCCGTCATTTTTAGGCATTGCCTTTAGGTGATGGAATCACACAGTTCAAGAAAAGTACAGCACAGAAGCAGGCCCTTCAGCCCATCTACTCCATGCCAAAAATACTTAAACTGCCGACTCCCGTTGACCTGCACTGGGACCATAGCCCACCATGCTCTTACTATCCATGCACCTACCCAAACTTCCCTTAGGTGTTGATACTGAGCTCGCATGCACCACTTATGCTGGCAGCTCATTCTACACTGTCACTACCCTCTGAGTGAAGAAATTTCCCCTCATGTTCCCCTTAAATTTCTCACTTCTCACCCTTAAGCCATAATCTCTGGCTGTAGTCTTACCAACTCAGAGGAAAAAGCCTGCTTGCATTTACCATATCCATACCTTTCCCTCTATCCAGTCTCCTCTCAATCTTCCATGTTCTGAAGAATGAAGTCCTAACCTATTCAATCCTTACTTATTACTCAGGTCCTCCAGACCTGGCAACATCTTTGTAAATTTTTTCTATACTCTTTCAAAACTTTTTTACATCTTTCTTGTAGGTAGGTGACCAAAACTGCACACAATACTCCAAATTAGGCCTTACCGATCTCTCACACAGCTTCAACATAATATTCCATCTTCTGTCCTCAATTTATGAAGGCCAGTGTGACAAAAGTTTTCATCACAACTCTATCTACCTGTGATGTCACTTTCAATGAATTATGTACCTGTATTCCCAGATCCCTTTGTTCCACCACACTCCTCTGTGCCCTGCTGTTGACTGTGAAAGACCTACCCAGGTTGACCCCACTGAAGAAAACCTTCTGTTTGTCTGCATTAATTTCCATCTGCCATTTTTCAGTCTATTTTTCCAACTGATGCAGATACCTCTGCAAGCCACGATAACCTTCCTCACTGTCCACTACACCCCCAATCTTGGTGTTATCCACAAACTTGCTGACCCAATTCACCACATTATCATCCACATCATTGATACAGATGATGAACAACAGATCCAGCACTGATCCCTATGACACACTACTAGTCTCAGGCCTCCAGTCAGAGAGGCAACCCTCTAGTACCACTCCCTGGCATCTCCCACAAAGCTAAAGTGTACCCCAATTTAATACCTCATCCTGAACACCAAACAACTGAATTTCTTGAGCAGAGTCCCATGCGGAGGCTTGTCAAATGCCTTACTGAAGTCCATGTAGACAAAATCCACTACCTTGCCTTCATCCACTTTCCTGGTAACTTGGGTGACTGTGAGGAGAAATGGAAACGTCGACCTGCAGCTCCTTAGGAACCGCGTTAGGGATCTAGAGATGCAGCTGGATGACCTTCGTCTGGTCAGGGAGAGTGAGGAGGTGATAGAGAGAGCTATGGGCAGGTAGTCACACCGGGGCCTCGGGAGACAGAAAAGTGGGAAGAAGTCAGGAGAGGGAAGCACAAGAGTCAGATGCTAGAGAGCACCCCGTGGCTGCCCTCCTTAATAGTAAGTACTCTGGTTTGAGTATTGTTGGGGGGGACGGCCTACCTGGGAACGGCAACAGTGGCCATGCCTCTGGCACAGAGTCTGGCCCTGTGGCTCAGAAGGGTAGGGAAAGGAAGAGGATGGCAGCAGTGATAGGGAACTCTATAATTAGGGGGTCAGACAGGTGACTCTGTGGGCGCAGGAGAGAAACACGAATGGTAGTTTGCCTCCCAGGTGCCAGGGTCAGGGATGTTTCTGGTCGCATCCATGAAGGAGAACAGCCAGAGGTTGTGGTACATATTGGTACCAACAACATAGGTAGGAAAAGGGAGGAGGTCCCAAAAACAGACTACAGGGAGTTAGGAAGGAAGTTGAGAAGCAGGACCTCAAAGGTAGTAATTTCGGGATTACTGCCTGTGCCACGTGGCAGTTAGTATAGGAATAGAATGGGATGAAGGATAAGTGCATGGCTGAGAGATTGGAGCAGAGGACAGGGATACAGATTTCTGGATCACTGGGACCTCTTTTGAGAGAGGCGTGACCTGTACAAAAGGGACAGGTTGCACTTGAATCCCAGGGGGACCAATATCCTGGCAGGGAGGTTTGCAAAGGCTATTGGGGAGAGTTTAAACTAGAATTGCTGAGGAGGTGGGAACCGAACTGAAAAGACAGAGGAAGAGGCGGATTGCTCACAAACAGAGAAAGCTTGGAGACAGTGCGAGAGGGAAAATAGATAGGTGATAGAGAAGGGATGGGCTCAGGCCGATGGTTTGAGATGTGTCTATTTTAATGCAAGGAGTGTGGTGATGAAAGCGGACGAGCTTAGAGTGTAGATCAGTAATTGGAGCTATGATGCTGTGGCCATTACAGAAACTTGGATGACTCAGGGGCAGGAATGGTAACTTTGAGTGCCAGGCTTTAGATGTTTCAGAAAGGACAGGGAAGGAGGCAAAAGAGGTTGGGGCGTGGCACTGTTGATCAGAGATAGTGTCACGGCTGCAGAAAAGTAGGAAGTCATGGAGAGATTGTCTACGGAGTCTCTGAGGGTGGAAGTTAGGAATAGGAAGGGGTCAATAACTCTAATGGGTGTTATTTATAGACCACCCAACAGTAACAGGGACATTGAGGGGTAGAAAGGGAGACAGATTCTGGAAAGGTACAATAATATCAAGGTGGGAGATTTTAATTTCCCAAATATCAATTGGCATCTCCTTAGAGTGAGGGGTTTAGATGGGGTAGAGTTTGTAAGGTGTGTTCAGAAAGGTTTCCTGACACAGTATGTAGTTAAGCCTACAAAAGAAGAGGCTGTACTTGATCTGGTATTGGGAAATGAACCTGGTCAGGTGTCAGATCTCATAGAGGGAGAGCATTTTGAAGATAGTGATCACAATTGTATCTCCATTACCATAGCTTTGGAGAGGGATAGGAACAGATAAGTTAAGAAAGCGTTTAATTAGAGAAGTATGAGGCTATCAGTCAGGAACTTGGAAGCATAAATTAGAAACAGATGTTCTCAGGGAAACGTACGGAAGAAGTGTGGCAAATGTTCAGGGGATATTTGCGTGGAGATCTTCATAAGTAAGGTACAGGAACCATGGTGTACAAAGGCTGCTGCAAATCTCGTCAAGAAGAAAAGGAGAGCTTATGAAAGTTTCCAAAAACTAGGTAATAATAGATATCTAGAAGATTATAAGGCTAGCAGGAAATTAGGAGAGCCAAAAGGGGTCATGAGAAGGCCTTGGCAGACAGGATTAAGGAAAACCCCAAAATATTCTACAAGTATGTGAAGAGCAAGAGGATAAGACATGAGAGAATAGGACCAATTAAGTGTGACAGTGGAATAGTGTGTATGGAACCAGAGGAGGTAGCAAAGGTACTTAATGAGTACTTTGCTTCAGTATTCACTACAGAAAAGGATCTTGGCAATTGTAAGGATGACAATTGAACTGAAGAGCTTGAGCATGTAGATATTAAGGAAGAAGATGTGCTGACGCTTTTGGAAAGCATCAAGTTGGATAAGTCACTGAGACCGGACAAGATGTACCCCAGGCTACTGTGGGAGGCGAGGGAGGAGATTACCGAGCCTCTGGTGATGATCTTTGCATCATCAATGGGGACGGGAGAGGTTCCAGAGGATTGGAGGATTACGTATGTTGTTCCATGATCAAGAAAGTGAGTAGAGATAGCCCAGGAAATTATAGATGAGCGAGTATTACTTCTGTGGCTGGTAAATTGATGGAGAAGATCCTGAGAGGCAGGATTTGTGAACATTTGGAGAAGCATAATTATAACTAGAAATAATCAACATGGCTTTGTCAAAGGCAGGTTGTGCATTACAAGCCTGATTGAATTTTTTGAGGATGTGACTAAGCACATTGATGAAGGTAGAGCCGTAGATGTGGTGTATGTTGATTTCAGCAAGGCATTTGATAAGGTACTTCATGCAAGGCTTATTGAGAAATTAAGGAGGCAATGGATCAAGGGAATATTGCTTTATGGATCCAGAACTGGCTTGCCCACAGAAGGCAAAGAGTGGTTGTAGATGGGTCATATTCTGCATGGAGGTCGGTGACCAGTGGTGTGCCTCTGGGATCTGTTCTGGGACCCCTACTGTTTGTGATTTTTATAAATGACCTGGATGAGGAAGTGGAGGGATGGGTTAGTAAATTGGCTGATGACACAAAGGTTGTGGGTGTTGTGGATAGTGTGGAAGGCTGTCAGAGGTTACAGCAGTACATTGATAAGATGCAAAAGCGGGCTGAGAAATGGCAGATGGAGTCCAACCCAGATAAGTGTGAGGTGATTCATTTTGGTAGGTCAAATATGATGGCAGAATATAGTATTAATGGTAAGACTCTTGGCAGTGTGGAGGATCAGAGGGATCTTGGGGTCTGAATCCATAGGACACTAAAAGCTGCTGCACAGGTTGACTCTGTGGTTAAGAAGGCTTACGGTGTATTGGCCTTCATCATTCGTGGGATTGGGTTTAAGAGCCAAGAGGTAATGTTGCAGCTACATAGGACCCTGGTCAGACCCCACTTGGAGTACTGTGCTCAATTCTGGTCTCCTTACTACAGGAAGGATGTGGAAACCATAGAAAGAGTGCAGAGATTTACAAGGATGTTGCCTGGATTGGGGAGCATGTCTTATGAGAATAGGTTGAGTGAACTTGGTCTTTTCTCCTTGGATTGACGGAGAATGAGAGGTGACCTGATAGAGGTGTATAAGATGATGAGAGGCATTGATCATGTGGATAGTCAGAGGCTTTTCCCAGGGCTGAAATGGCTAGCATGAGAGGGCACAGCTTTAAGGTGCTTGGAAGTAGGTACAGAAGAGATGTCAGTGGTAAGTTTTTTACGCAGAGAGTGGTGATTGTGTGGATTAGGCTGCCGACGACGGTGGTGGAGGCGGATACGATAGGATCTTTTAAGAAAGTCCTGGATAAGTACATGGACCTTAGAAAAATAGAGGACTATGAGTAACCCTAGGTAATTCCTAAGGTAAGGATATGTTCGGCACAGCTTTGTGGGCCAATGGGCCTGTACTGTGCTGTAGGTTTTCTATGTTTCTATGTTTCTAACTCAGTAGAAAGATGTGACCTAGCATTGGAATATATTGAATCCTTGTGGGTTGAGTGAAGAAGCTGCAAGCGTGAAAGGATCCTAATGGCAGTTATATATAATCCTCCCAACATGTCGACCACAGATAACAATGGGAAATCGACAAGGCGTGTCAAAAGGGCAATATTATGATAGTCATGAGAGATTTCAACATGCAGGTCCATTGAGAAAATCAGGTTGGTAATGGATCTCAAGGCAGTGAGTTTGTATATATCTACAAGATAGCTTTTTAGAGTAGCTTGTCATTGTGACTATTAGGGGATTAGCTAAACTGGATTGGGTGTTATGTAATGAACCAGAGGCAATTCAGGAGCTAAAGATGAAAGGACCTTTAGGAGGCAGTGATCACAATACGACTGAGTTCAAATTGAAATTTGATGGGGAGTAAGTAAAGTCTGACATTGCGGTATTTCAGTGGAGTAAAGGAAATTACAGTGGTATGAGAGATGAGTTGGCCAAAATAAATTGGAAGGAGATACTGGCAGGGATGACAGCAGAGCAGCAACGGCATGTGTTTCTGGGGAAAATGAGGAAGGTGAAGGATAGATGTATTCCAAAAATGAAGAAATACTCAAATGGCAAAATATCATAACCATGGTTGACATGAGAAGTCAAAGCTAATATAAATGTAAAAGAGAGGGCATACAACAAAGCAAAAATTGGTGGGAAAATAAAGGATTGCAAAGCTTTTAAAATCCTGCAGAGAGCAACTATAATAAACTTAGGAGGGATAAGATGAAATATGAAAACAAGCTAACAAACAATATCAAAGAAGATAGTAAATGTTTTTCAAGTATGTAAAAAATAAAAGTGAGATGAGAGTCCATATTGGACCGCTAGAAAATGAGGCTCGAGAAAAAATAACAGGTGACAAGGAGATGGCAGATAAGTGAGCATTTTGCATCAGTCATTATTGTGGAAACACCAGCAGTGTATCAGATGTTGAAGGGTGTGAGGGAAGATAATAAAGTGCAGTTATTATTACAACGGAAAAGGTTCTCAAAAATGCTGAAAGTCCTAATGGTATTTAAGCCATCTGGATCAGCTGAACTGCACCCTAGGGTTCTGAAAGAGGTGGTGCTAGAGATTGTGGAGGTATTACTAATGACATTTCAAGAATCATTGGACTCTGGCATGGTTTCAGAGGACTGGAAAATTGCAAATGTTACTCTACAGTTTAAGAAAGGAGGGAGACTGCAGAAGGAAAATTATCAACCAGTTAACCTGACCTCAGTGTTTGAGAAGATGTTGGAGTCAGTTGTTAATGATGAGGTGATGGAGTATTTAGTGATATAGGACAAGATAGGACAAAGTCCGCATGGTTTCCTTAAGGGAAAATCTTGCCTGAAAAACCTGTTGGAGATCTTTGAGGAGACTCCACATAGCACAGATAAAGGGGATACAGTGGAAGTTAGCAGGCCGGGCAACATCTACGGAAAAGAGTACAGTCGACTTTGCAGGCAGAGACCATACAGCAGGTCCTACCCTGAGCCATCAACTATACTTTTTTCCATAGATGTGCCTAGCCTGCTAAGTACCTCCAGCATTTTGTGTGTGTTGCTTGGATTTTCAGCATCTGCTCATTTTCTCCTTTGCAGTGGATGTTGTATGTTTGGATTTTCAGAAGGCCTTTGACAAGGTGCCACACATGAACCTGCTTACAAAATTAAAAGCCCATGGTATTACAGGAAATTTACTAGCATGGTTAAAGCATTGGCTGATTGGTGGGAGGATGGAAAAGGGAATAAAAAGGTCCTTTCCGGTTGGCTGCCAGTGACTAGTGGTGTTCCGCAGGGACCGTTTCTTTTTATGCTGTATATAAATGATTTAGATAATACAATAGATGGCTTTGCTGTCAAGTTTGTAGATGATATGAAGATTGGTGGAGGGGCAGGTAGTGTTAAGGAAACAGGTAGGCTATAGAAGGACTTAGACAGATTAGGAGAGTAGACAAGAAAGTGGCAAATGAAATACAATGTTAGAAGATAGATACAGTTGCACTTTGGTAGTGGAAATAAATGTACAGTCTATTTTCTAAAAGAGGAAAAAATCCAAAAATCTGAGATGCAAAGGGACTTGGGAGTCTTTGTACAGACCACCCTGAAGGTTACTTTGCAGGAAGAGTCGGTGGTGAGGAAGGCAAATACAACGTTAGCATTCATTTCAAAAGGTCTAAAATACAAGAGCAGGGATGTGATGCTGAGGCTTTATAAGGCACTCGTGAGGCTTCACCTTGAGTATTGTGAACAGTTTTAGGCTCCTCATCTGAGAAAAGATGTGCTGGCATTGGATAGGGTTCAGAGGATTTTCACAAGATTGATTCTGGGTATGAAAGGGTTATTATACGAGGAACATTTGATGGCCCTGGGTTTGTACTTGCTGGGATTTAGAAGGATGAGGGGGGATCTCATTGAAACTTTTCAAATGTTGAAAGGCCAAGACAGAGTAAATGTGGAATGGATGATTCCTATGGTGAGGAGTCTAGGACAACATCCTGTCCATGTCCATTGTATCAAGACCTTTCAATATTCAATAAGTTTCAATGAGATCCTCCTCATTCTTCTAAACTCCTTTAATTACGGGCCAAGAGCTATCAAATGCTTCTCAGAATCATTCTTGTGAACCTCCCCTGGATTCTCTCCAATGCTAGCACATCTTTTCTTACATAAGGGACCAAAGACTGCTCACAATTTTGACCCAAGACCCTTCATCAATATTCCAAACATCTGCAGAATCTCTTTTATTTAAATTGAACTCCAGGCCATATTCTACTGATTCTACATATTCTACGGAGCAGTGGCGGAAGCCTTGGCTAGACTGCCAGCTCAGAATGATTCACGGTACCAGAGTAAATGAAAAACAGAAGAAAAATGTTCTTTATTGCTGGAGAACCAGGAAAGGTCACTGCAGTACAATGTCGTATTGGCAGTGAGCTGTGCTTTTTAAGTCAGTGCTATTAAGAATTCAATCAGTAATATATCATGCAACCAGTTCCATAGGCTTAAGTCTGACATGAGTAGAACTCTTAAGACACAGGTTTGGGTTAATGGATAGCACTCTTAGCTCTGAGATGCAAGATTGTCGGTTCAAGCCTTCAGATATAAGCATTTGACAGAGGCAACACAGCACTCTCAGAGGTCCTGCCTTTCAGATGTGGTGTTAAACAAGCACTTGTTAAGATTTTCCTCCACATGACTGTTATGTTTTGTAACTCTAAAGCATAAAAGTAAATTGAGAGAAAAAGACGAAACAGGAAGATGTGTATCTCACTTTCATTCTTTACATTTTGCGAGACGTACTCATATGAGGTGGTGGCGTGATAACATATGCCATTCATGTACTTTTACATTGAAATGGTAATGAATTATTTAAACAACAAAGAATGCTTACTCAAACATTATATTTACAATATCACTCAAATATTATTGAAATATTAAATAGACAACAATGACCTCATTTAAATTGGAGCATTTAAAATTCTAAGTTTACTATATGATAGCAGTTAAGCATCTTTATAATCTTATTTTTCTTTACGGGTTACTCTCCCAGATTGGCCCTAACTACTCTTTCACAGTTTTATAAATGGTCTATGAATGCGAAAAATGAAAGTAATTTTATTTATTATCAAAGTGCATATATGTTACTTTACACAACCCTGAGTTTCATTGCAGGAAGTAAATACAAAGGAAAACAATAAAACAGATTGTACACAACATCCAATCAGAAAAAGGCAACTCTGTGTAAATCAGGCCTGCAATGAGAAATAAAAACAATACATATTGAGAACATGAGATGAAGAGTCCTTGAAAGTGAGTTCATTGGTTGTGGGAACAGTTCATTGTTGGGGCAAGTGAAGTTGAGGGAAGTTATTCCCTCTGGTTCAAGCACCTGATGGTTGGGAGTAGTAACTGTTCCTGAACCTGGTGGTGTGGGTCCTGAGGCTCCTGTACCTTCTCCTGATAGTAGCAGTGAGAAGAGGGCATTGGCTTGGATGGTGGAGGTTCCTGATGATGGATGCTGCTTTCCTGCAAGAATGCTCCATGGTGATGTGCTCAACGGTGGGGAGGGCTTTATCCATGAAGTAATGAGCCAAACACATTACATTTGGTAGACACTTGTAGGCTACTACATCACTATTTCTTTTTCCCACTATCTATCTATCTATCTATCCATCGATGCATTTACCTCTCTGTCTATCTATTTCTTCCGTTCTTTTTGTAGCTTGTAGTTATTTTGCACTCGGTGCGGATCGAGGGTCGGTGTCATGGCAGGAGTCGGAAAATCTACTGCTGTGGGCCCAAAGACTCGGGATCTTTGCGATCTTCAGGCATAGAGTGCAAAAAAAGTGACGCCACAGACTTTTAACATTGTAAACCAGCGAGTTGTTTGTTATGCCTCCCCACTCGCTCTGAAAGTGGAGATATCTCTTTCTCCCATATTAGGGAGAGAGAAAACCTGTGGTATGTCGAAAGCCGGGTGAAATGCGAAGTCTTTGGGGTAACTGCAAGTCTGTGTCTTTGCAGTTGCTTTGCTCACGCTTGAGTGATAGGTGGTGGGTGCTGATGTTTTTTTTGCTGGTGGGGGGGGATTGTTACTTGCTGCCACTTATGCACGGGGGGGGGAGCTGGGTGGGGGACTGTAGTTCTTACGTTTAACTGTCATTCATTCTTTGGGGCACTTCTCTGTTTTCATGGATGTTTGCAAAGAAAAAGCATTTCAGGATGTATATTGTACACATTTCTCTGACATTAAATTGGACCTTTGAACTTTGAAGCCTTTGAACCTTTGAACCTTTAATATCTCCTTCCCGCGGGTGATCAACACAGGTGCACCTCAGGGATGTATGCTTAACCCACTGCTCTACGCTCTGAATACCCATGACTGTGTGGCTAGGTGTAGTTCAAATACCACCTATAAATTTGCTGATGACACAACCATTGACAGCAGAATGTCAGATGGAGACGAGAGGGCGTACAGGAGTGAGATATACCAGCTGGTTGAGTGGTGTCACAGCAACAACCTGGCACTCAGTGTCAGTAACACCAAAGAGCCGATTGTGCATTTGAGAAAGAGTAAGATGAGGGAACGTGAACCAGTCATCATGGAGGGATCCGAAGTGGAGAGAGTGAGAAATTTCAAGTTCCTGGGTGTCAATGTCCCTGAGGACCGAACCTGGTCCCAATGTATCGATGAAGCTGTAATGAAGGCGATACAGCGACTATATTTCATTAGCAGTTTGAGGAGATTCATCTTGTCACCTAAGGCACTCAAAATCTTCTACAGATGTACTATGGAGAGCATTCTGACAGGCTGCATCGCAGTCTGTGTGGGCGGTGGATGGAGAGGAGGGGAGGAACTACTGCACAGGATCGAAAGAAGCTGCAGAAAGGTAGAAAATTAGTCAGCTCCATCTTGTGTACTAGCATCCGTTATATAAAAGACTGCATCATCAAGGACAGTGCCTCCGAAAGGCGGCATCCATTATTAAGGACCCCCATCACCCAGGACATGCCTTCTTCTCATTGTTACCGTCAGGAAGGAAATACAGAAACTTGAAGGCATACACTTAGCGATTCAGGAACGGCTTTTTCCCCTCAGCCATGTTTCCAAAAATGAACATTGAATCCATGAACACTACCTCACTTTTTTCATTATTTCTGTTTTTGCGCTATTTTTAACTTGTCTATTTAATATACATGTAGATACTTACTGTAATTGATTTACTTATTTTTTTCTATATTATTATGTATTGCGTGTACTGCTACCACAAAGTTAACAAATTTTACGATATATGCCGATGATATTAAACTTGATTCTGATTCTGGTTAAGATAGCACTACTAAACATGTGCAATAGCTCTCTGGTAGTTAAAGTGAAGTAATCAGACTAAAAACATCACTAAAATACATTTTCTGAGGTAATTTGTGTTAAATTATCATCACAAACTGTAAACGGGTGAATGATGGTGAAGCAAGATTGAGGGATGAGCTGAGATGACGTGTTGCAGAATCTTTGCAGATGGAGCTCTGATGCATATATATCTGGCCTGTGTGCAAGGTCGGATTGCTCTGGGCACCAAGAGGAGAAGTCAAGGCTCGGGCAGAGGAGACCAATGCCTGTACAACTAGCCCGGGTGCAAGGTTGGATTGCCCTGGGTGCCGAAGTGATTTGAAGAACTTGAGAGCTGCTTCGGGCTGAGCAGCAAAACTTGGGCCCAGAGCAAGTCACCGGGCAAAGTGGTCTAGGCCTGGAGCCTTTCGCTGCAGCTGGGTCCTAGTGCGCGGTACGATTTGCTGTTTAGACTATTTAAGTGCTGGCCCAGATCAGAGGCAAGAGCAGATTTTGCTCGCTATCCACAATGCTCACTCCTCTCTCCAGGGTGCTGGAGCCTTTCACTGCCTGTTGTTTGGTTAATTTAATTGCCCACCCAGATAAGCTAAAAATACAGGGTGTTGGGATTTTGATTGTTCTCCTCAATGGTCACTCCTCCTTCCATAGTGCTAAGGCCATGAAGACTGCCCCAGTTGTTGTGCTTCATGTTTCCTAATATGATGAACCGTAAGCAAGGCTTTAGGCCTACTCCAGGCTGCTCCAGGGTACAGATCTGAGGACTCAGTTTTGGTTCAGAATGCTGTTGTTCACTTCAATTCTTTCCATGATTTGCATTATTTTTCTTTCTCTTGAGATCAGGTGTTGGTCTTTTTTTTCTTAATTGTGTTCTTTTGGGTTTCTTGCTTTGTAACTACCTGTGAGCAAACAGATCTTAAGGTTGCATAATTTATACATTATTTGATAATAAATGTACTTGAAATCTTGAATCTAATGTATTTGCCTCTACCAGCATACCAGGCAGCACATTCTAAACATCCGTGCCTTTCTGAGTAAAAACCTTACCCCTCGCATCCCCTTTGAACCTAGCTCCTTTCATCTTCAATGTACTTCCTCTGGTATTAGACATTTTTACCCTGGGGAAAAGATACTCCCTGTCTTTTCTATCGATGCTTCTCATAATCTTATAAACTCTATCAGATCTCCCCTCAGTCTCCGTCACTCCAAAGAAAACAACCTAAGGTTGTCCAGCCTCTCATGATAGCACATGCCCTCTAAACCAGGCAGCATCCTGCTAATCCTACAAGAGGGCATGACTTAAGGATTGAAGGGCGCCCATTCAGAACAGAAATGTGAAGAAATTTTTTTTAGTCAGAGGGTGATGAATCTATGGAATTTGTTGCCACGGGCAGCAGTGGAGGCCAAGTCATTGGGTGTATTTAAGACAGAGATTGATAGGTATCTGAATAGCCAGGGCATCAAAAGTTATGGTGAGAAGGCAGGGGAGTGGGACTAAATGGGAGAATGGATCAGCTCATGACAAAATGGCGGAACAGACTCGAAGGGCCGAATGGCCGACTTCTGCTCCTTTGTCTTATGGTCTGATGGTCTAATCCTCTTCTGCACCCTCTCCAAAGCCTCAACATCTTTCTTATAGTGAGGCAATCAGAATTGTATGCAATTCTCCAAATGTGGCCTAACCAAAGCTTTATAAATTTGCAACATAACCTCTTGACTTTTGAACTCAATGCCTCAACTAATAAAAGCAGACTTTCCTAACCTCCCTATCGACTTGTGTTGCTGTTTTCATGGAGCTATGAACATGGACCCCAGGATCTCTCTGCTCAGCAACACGCGTACTGTCTCCTTACATTTGCCCTGCAAGGTGCAACACCTTGTGAGGGAGAGTTATACAAACTGCAGTGGTGCTGCCTTGTGATCACCTATTTTTATACCCATAGATTAAATAAAAATCCACTCAAATTCATAGATAAGAGTCAACCAATTAGAAAGTCCTTATTCAAAAAATGCAGTACCAAGAGAAGCTTCTAGAATCATACCAGTATAACCACTAGGGGACACAGTGAACAATTGTATATACATACTGTTGCCACAAGGAAGTATAATCAGGTATTAGAAGTACTTAAAAGACAAGCGGATAATTAATTCTTAAGTTGCAAAGAAAATAACAATTACACAGTCAGTTCCAACAATGGAGTAAAAGAGTTTGTGTGCATTTGATGGGCTGAAGGGCCTGTTTGGGTGCTGTTTGACTGTATGGGACAAAGGCAATGGCTTTGTAGACCTCCTTCCAATCTACCTTCGAAACTGCAATGCACCTGCCAGTGCACTGAAAAGTCAGGAGAACTATTTCTACCTGCAGTCTGCCCTGCTCCAGGTTATGTTATTGCTTCAGCACAGGATTCTGTGCTCTACGCACGTCTTCCATCAATGACTTTGTTCACGGGGTTAAGGGATAAATATGTGAAAGGGAAATATTCAAAAGGGAGCTGCAAAAGATTAGGGAAATAGGGTCAAGTTAAAAAGCTCAAAATTACTGTAATGAGAAGCAATAGCGGGAGACTGCTTGTCTGAATAGACTTAATGCAGTGAGGCTTACAATTGTAAGCGATGAGATGACTCCACTTAATAAGTATAAGGAATGATAAAACAGAATTGCCAGGAAATAAACTGCAGGAGGAAGAAAAATTATACAATTATAAATAGGATGTGCATAACTCTTTGAAGTTGGTAGGTCAAGCTGTGAATGCAATTTATAATTTGTATGGGATAGTTGACTTTATGGAGAGAGACATGGAGTTATGGTTAACATTGATAAATCACTGTTTATGCTCTAGTTTCTGTACTCTGTCCAATTATCCACCATCCAGGCTTGGTATGGAAACACTGTTGCCCAAGAATGGAAAAGCCCACAAAAAGGGCAGATACAGCCCAGTCCATCACAGGCAAAACCCTCCCCACCATTAAGCACGCCTACAGGGAGAGCTGCCACACACAAACAAAACAGCATCCATCATCGGGGCCATGCTCCCTTCTCACTTCTGTAATCAGGAAGGAGGTGCAAGAGTTTTAGGACCCATACCATCAGGTTCAGAAGCAGTTATTACCCTTCAACAATCAGTTCCTAAATCAGTCTGGGTAATTTCACTCATTTCAACTCTGAACTGATTCTACAACCTATGGACTCACGTGCAGGGACTCTTCAACTCAAATTCTCTCATTGCACAGTGTATCTTCTTTTGACCATTGGTTGCTTGTCCGTCATTGTATCTAGAGTTGTTATTGATTCTGTTGTATTTATTTGTTCCACTGTGAATGTCTGTGATAAAATGACTCTCATGGTTGTGCTATGGTGATAAATACATAATTGGATAATAAATCTACTTCAAGATTTGAACTTTGAAATTTGAAATAAGGGCATCACATATCGAGGGTGTTGAGTAGGAGGATATTGGGACATAGAATATAGACATAAGTACAGAACAGTACAATACAGCACCGGCCCTTCAGTCCATGGTGTTGTGTTGACCTTTTTACCTACTTCAAAATCAATCTAACTCTTCCCTTCCACATGGTCCTCCAACTTTCATTTATCCCTGTGCCTATTTAAGAGTCTCTTAAATTTTCCTGATGTACCTGCTCCTACCATCACCCCTGACAGCATGTTCCACGCACCACTGTGTATATTGAACTATCTCTGACATTCCCACTATACTTTTCTGAAATCACCTTAAAATTATGCCCCCCTCATATGAACCGTTACTGCCCTGGGAGAATAGTTTCTGACTGTCCACTCTGTGACACTTATCATAGTGTACACCCCCGTCGAGTCACCTCTCATCCTCCTCCTATAGAAGAGGGTTTGGATTGTTGGTTTATAATTGGCACCTGTACCAGGCTACAGAGAAAAACATCTAGTTGTCTGCCATCCAAGCAGATTATACCACGCATAAGTACATTACGATTGTGAAATGATCCCTGGGGCACTGGAGACTAAGGAGTGATTTTATCAAGGTATCAGGAGCATTTGATGGTTCTGCACTTACTAGTCAATAACCTATCAACCTCTGCTTTAAACACACCCAACAACTTGGCCTCCACAGTCACCTGTGACAATGAATTCCACAGATTCTCTTCCCTCTGGCTAAAGATATTCCTTCTTCATCTCCTTTCATAAGCAATATCTTTCTATTTTGAGTTTGTGCCCTCTGGTTCTAGACTCTCCCGCTGTACAAAACATCCTCTTCACATCCACTCTATATAACCTTTCACTATTAGATCGGCTTCAATGGGATACCACAAAAGTTTTCTAAAATCCAGTGAGTGTCGGCCAGAGCCATCACTACTCATCCGTTAACCCTTTACTCCCAGGATCATTCTTGTAAACTACCTCTGGACCCTCAACAATGCCAGCACATCCCTTCTTAAACATGAGGATGAAAACTACTTACAATACTTCAAATGCAGTCTGGCCAATGCCTAATAATACCTCAGTATTACAAACTATTCAACTTTCTTTTGAGTATCATTTTGATCTAGAGGAGGGGTTCCCAACCTTGTTTTATGCCATGGGCCCCTTCGATTAACCGAGGAGTCCATGGACCCCAGGTTGTGAAACCCTGACCTAGAACAACCATCAGTGATATGCAGGGCAAGAGTGAATAACTCATTATAGAACATAGAACATAGAATAGTACAGCACAGTACAGGCCCTTCGTCCCACAATGTTGTGCCGACCCTCAAACCCCACCTCCCATATAAGCCCCCACCTTAAATTCCTCCATATACCTGTCTAGTAGTCTCTTAAACTTCACTAGTGTATCTGCCTCCACCACTGACTCAGGCAGTGCATTCCACGCACCAACCACTCTCTGAGTAAAAAACCTTTCTCTAATATCCCCCTTGAAACTTCCCACCCCTTACCTTAAAGCCATGTCCTCTTGTATTGAGCAGTGGTGCCCTGGGGAAGAGGCGCTGGCTATCCACTCTATCTATTCCTCTTATTATCTTGTACACCTCTATCATGTCTCCTCTCATCCTCCTTCTCTCCAAACAGTAAAGCCCTAGCTCATTTATCACATTTCTGAAATTCACTACACAGATTCATTCTCTCCTTACCTAAGAGAAATTATATTCCAAATGTACAAAACAATATATACAACAAACCTCATACATCAAAGTTGCTGGTGAATGCAGCAGGCCAGGCAGCATCTCTAGGAAGAGGTACAGTCGACGTTTCGGGCCGAGACCCTTCGTCAGGACTAACTGAAATAAGTACTAACTCTTCCTTCAGTTAGTCCTGACGAAGGGTCTCGGCCTGAAATGTCGACTGTACCTCTTCCTAGAGATGCTGCCTGGCCTGCTGCGTTCACCAGCAATTTTGATGTGTGTTGCTTGAAATTCCAGCATCTGCAGAATTCCTCGTGTTTGTGTGTGCAACAAACCTAATGGAGGTTTATAAGATTATGAAAGGCAGAGATAGAGTAGGCAGTATTTTCTCACAAGAGCTGAAATGTCTAATACTAGAGGAATTGCATTCAAGGTGCGAGAAGTGAGTTTAAAGGAGACATTTTTTCTACACACTCTGGTGGATACCGGAATACACTGATAGGGTGGTGGTAGAGGAAAGTGCAATGGAGACACTCAGAAGATGCTTAAATAGGCAACGCACATAAAATGCTGGAGGAACTCAGCAAGTCTGGCAGCTTTTGTGAAAATGAATAAACAGTTGATGTTTTGGGCTGAACCCATTCTTCCAAATTGGAAAGGAAGGGGGAAGATACTAGAATAAAAAGGTGGGGGGAGAAAAAGAGGTAAAAGGCCAGAGTGGGCAACAGAAAAAGAGGGAAGGGGAGGGAAAACTGCTTTAACTGGAAGGAGAATTTGATGTTCATGCCCTCAGATTGGAGGCTACCTATACGGAATATGAGATGTTGTTCCACCCTGAGAGTGGTCTCATAATAGCAAAAGAGAAGGCCGTAGACCATCATGTCCATGAATGGGGATAGAACCTAAACTGGTTGGCCACTGGGAAATTCCACTTTTGGCACATAAGTAGAGGTGCTTTACAAAAAGTGCCCCAACTTATGCTGGGTTTCACCAACTTAGAGGCCACATTGGGAGCACCAGATACAGTAGGTGACACCAACAGATTCACAGTTGAAATGTTGTCTCACCTGGAAGGACAGTCTGAGGCCCTGAATAGAGTTAAAGGAGGAGGTGAATAACCAGGTGAGGCCTTTCAGTCATTTACAGGAGTATGTGCTAGGAGGGAGATTAGGGCGGAGGGACAACTGGAGAAGGAATTCACTGAGGGAATGATCTCTGCAGAAGACAGAGAATGGGTGGGGGGGGGTGGAAGGGTTAAAGGTATATTTAGTAGTAGGATCCTGTGGCAGATGGTGGAAGTTGTGGAGTATGGTGTGTTCAATGTGGACATTCACGGGGTGGTAGTTGAGGAGAAGAGGAATTTTATCCCTGACAAGGCAGTGGGAAGATGGATGAGCGCAGATGTCTGGGAAATGGAAGAGATCTGGGGGAGAGCAGCTTCAATCGTGGACTAAGGGAAACATTGATCTTTGAAGAAAGAGGACATCTCTGATGTCCTGGAGAGGAAAGCTTCATCCTGGGAACAGATGAGGTGGAGACGAAGGAAATAACATTTTTACAGGAGATATGTTGGGAAGAGGTATAGCCACGTAGGAAGAAAATGGCACCAGTGGAAAATGCAACAATGGGCGACATTCTCAGATGGTTCACAAAACTATTTCTTTCACTCTTCTATGTCTTCATTGTTTTTTCAAATGAGGTTTGCTACTGTTGGAGACTGTGATCTGTGTTTTCAGGCCAATTGAGTGACTTGGTGCTTTGCTGTCTCTGAGGGTATTTGTTTTGAACAAAGCATGTGACCTTGAGGCCAGAAGCCTGATGATGAGGCACTAGTTCACGACCAATTCTATTTCTCAATGATCTTGCTGATTAAAGTGTTAAGGAAGAATAAAATCACTGAGGCAAGTGGGTGTTCATGCCCATATATTAGCCTCTCGCATGCTGCTGCCAGAGAAGTTGTCTGCAAATAATGGCCCCTCTCTCTCTCTCCCTCTCACTCGCTGCTCCTGAAGGAAGCTCCTTGTGTTTGAGTAGTCTCTCTCTCTCTCCCTCCTTTTTGCAAGGTTGATTGATTGGACTCTGTATTTCACATTGTGATGTGTTTCTGGTTTCTGATTGCTCCTTTTTTGTTGCTATTTTTCGGTGATTTGGATCAGGGCAGCCTGTAGATAATGAACGACACCATGCTAGATCACACTGAACTGAGCTCAAATGAATATGTCTGAACTCTTTCAATTTTGTATTTTATTTTCTGTGTTTTTTGCTCACTTTTTTTGACATTTGTGCAGTTAGGTTCTTTTTTGAGCAATGGGGGTGTGGGGACAAGAGGGATTGATGTTTTTCTTTGAATGTGTTCCAGGGTTTTCTCTGTTTTATGGCTGTGTGTGGGACATATAGGGTTATATATTGTATATAAACTTCGATAATAAACGTACTTTGAATCTTAGAAGTACACCAATGCACTAGTATCAAGTATACCAATGGAGGCATTGGGTTCCTAATCTCAGAGTTTGAACAGGAGCTTGCTTGGAATTATGTTGTTGAGGGTCGAGCTGTAGTCAATAAATGCATATATTGTCATCTATAGTGTTAAATAGGCATATGTACAGTACGTGCAGAGAATGGAGAGATATGGACATACTATAGGCGGAAGCATTAATTTAAATTGGAAATTAGTTTATTATTGTCATATGTATTTAGGAACAGTGAAAAACACGTCTTGTATACTGTTCAAACATTAATTTGTTCTGCAGTGCCCAGAGGTAGTACAACAACAGAATGCAGAATAACATATTACAGCTATAGAGAAAGTACAATGCAGGTAAATAATGAGGTACAAGGTCAGAATGAGGTAGATGGTGATGTCAAGAGTCCATCTTATTGACCAGGGAACTGTTCAATGTTTTAATGACAGCAGGATAGAAGCTGTCCTTGAGCTTGGTGGTACATTCTTTCAGGCTTTTGTATCTTCTGCCTGATGGGAGATGAGGGCAGAGAGAATGTCATGGTGAATGAAGTCTTTGATTTGTCTGACTGCTTTATCAAGGCATTAAGTTTAGACAAGAACACAAAGAGGGAAGGCTGGCTTCCATAATTTGCAGAGCTGTGTCCACGACTCTCTGTAGTTCATTGCAGTCACGAGCAGAACAATTGCCACACCAGGCTGTGGTTCTTCAGGATAGGATGTTTTCTTCGATGCATCATTAAAAATCGGAGAGGGTCAAAGGGGACATGCCAAATTTCTTTAACCTCTGGAAGAAGTAGAAGAACTAGTGAGCTTTCTTGACTGTACTGATTCTGGACAGGTTATTGACGATGTTAATCGTCAATCTTAAAGCTCTCAACCTTCTTGATGTCAGCACTTTTGATGTAAAAAGAGAACATGTGCACCACCACATTTCTTGAAGTCAATAGCCATCACTCTTATTGACACTGATGCTACATCCACACTACACCGGATAATTTTGAAAACGCCGGCTTCCAGTAAAAACGACAGGCGTCCACACTAAGTGTTTTTCAAAATAACTCTGTCTACATTGGACGGATATTTGGGCGAATCTCCTCCTACTGGGCATTCGCAGGACACACAGAAAACAAGCGAAGAGGAAACGGTATACTTGGTGCATGTTTGTCCAGTTACGGAGTAGACAAAGTTAAAAGGAATTGCTCTTGGCTCTTGCGCAGGAGGACTTAAAACTAAAAACAACAAATACTGGAGCGTATGGAGGCAACCGACAGGGGGTTCACGGACAGTATGACCCGGCTGACGACGAACATTGTAAAACTGACTAACTCTGTTGCATTAATAAAGTACCTTGTTAAATGTATAAAAACATGTCTGCATCAGTGTTAGCTTGTATTTCCATACAACGTTACATTAGGCTGTTACACATCTATTGTCAGAGGAGTACTTGCATAAATAGGTAAACCACCTTGGTTCTTGGTTCTTGGTTCTTGGTTCTTGATCCTCCAAAATATCCCGTATGGAATTTAAACTGGAGGTGGCGGAGGGTGTTTTCTGTCCTTACCTTCATATAAGCAAGGACAGAAAACAGGGCAAAGTGAGTATACTTATTTACTCAGTAAGCTATGGGTCAAAGTACTTGGTGAGTATATTTCTAACTCTTCTGGCTTCAGTCTCGTTGCCATCTGTTCTGAAGTTGTTAGGTTCTGTGAAGTGCAGAATCAAATATCGCTGTGATGATTGTACGCTCTAGTATCAACTGTTTGGCGACAATAAAGTAATAATAATAATAATAAAACAATGAAATGCCGCGCTGCCACCATTTGTTCCGGCATGTCATGACAGCGGTTTTAAAAAGCTCCGGTTACCCCGTACACACTGCAACGGATATTAGGTGTTTTCAGATTTATTCACTCTGAAGGCCGTTTCTGAAAATCTCCATTTTCGGGGGCTGAAAATAGATAGATAGGTAGATAGATAGACAGATATACTTTATTGATCCTGAGGGAAATTGGGTTTCGTTACAGCCGCACCAACCAAGAATAGAGCATAAATATAGCAATACAAAAGCCACAAACAATCAAAGAACAAAATGCAAACTATGCCAGATGTAAAATAAGTCCAGGACCAGCCTATTGGCTCAGGGTGTCTGACCCTCCATGGGAGGAGCTGCAAAGTTCAATGGCCACAGGCAGGAACGACCTCCCGTGCCGCCCAGTGTTGTATCTCGGTGAGATATGGCCAGGGTCCAACAGTAAAAATTTCAATATCCGGTCTACAAACACGTTCCTTGATCATAATATGACCCGGATTGCACCATCTGTTGTTAACCAGAACAGTAAGCACCCAACTCCTTTACGCTTACCGCTCTCAGTGCACTTCCGGTCAGCCCGAACGGTCTGGAAGCCGTCCATGGAAAAGTTTTGATTGGGTATGTCCTCGTGCAGCCCCGTTCGAGTGAAACACATAACATTGCACTCCCAAAATGTTCTCTGATGCCTGGCTAGCGCCGTAAACTCGTCCATTTTATTACCCACCAAACTCCTCTTCTCCATAAGTCTCTGTTGTCTTGACCCGGTCCTCTTTCCTCAACTTTGTGATCCTCCTCTGCATCCTCTGTGTGTTTTCCTCCAGATTTCAGCAGGGGTGTCCGCCGCTCTGCTCACCAAATCGGCCGGCATAAGCGCAAGCAGCTGGTCCCTGGAATAAACAATGCAACTATGCTTCTGTCCTGCTAATGAGACGTATCAGAATGTAACTATTTCCAGCGCTAAAAACCCAAATAAAACTCTCTCTACCAGCATGTTAGAGAGGGTGCAGCTTCGACGTGTTACCGTGAAAAAAAATACAAAAAATAACGTAAGTTAAAAAGTAAGAATACTGATCAGACCGGCAGTAACAGGCTGCATGCACGACCGGCGCATGCGCACTAACCAAAAATGCCGTTTCAGTGTGGACAGAAGGTCAAAACGAAGAGAAAAAGCTTTGTTTTCAAAATTATCCGGCGTAGTGTGGACATAGCCTGTGAGAAAGGCTGTTGTCATGACACCATGTTAACAGCTACCTATCTCCTTCCTGTACTCTAACTCATTATTATCTGATATAGGGCCTGCTATGCTGGTACTATCTAGATTTGTAGATGGCGTGAACTCAGACTCTAGCCACACAGTAGTGAGTGTACGGGAAGCTAGGTAGGGGACTGAGGACACAACCTTGTGGGGCACCACCTTTTGGTTAAATTGCAACTGAGGCGTTTCTGTTTATCCTTGCTAAGTGCAATCTGCTGGTCAGGAAGTCAAAGATCCAGTGGATAAGAGAGGCATTGAGTCCCTAGTGTAAGAGTCTAGAGATGAATTTGCTTGGAATCACTGTCCCTTCCAAGCTGTCATGACCACACTGTAACTGAAACGCTCCCGTGCACATAGCTTTTGTTGCTGTGTAGCTGGAATTTTCTTTTATGTAGTATTTTATTAAAGTGCCACGCAGTTTTCAGACCATATAAAAATGTCCTGCTCAGAGAAACGGTTGATCTATGCAGCCGTAAAAAAAAATTGAGGGAACATTGCTTGAAATTACAGTGTTGAAGGCCAAGCTTTTATCAACAAATAATAGTCCAACATAGATGTCTCTATTGCTCCTCCAATGAGAAAAGGGCAAGGGAGATGGAAATCACTGTAGACTTGTTTTAGTGACAGGCAAACTGCTGTGGGTCTAGTTTGTATGGGAAGCTGGAGTTAATGTGTGCCATGAGCAGCTTCTTGAAGTACTTCATGATAGTGGATGTTAGAACTACTGGATGGTTGTCACTATAACACATAAACTTGTTTTCCTTAGTGACATGATAACAATCTTATTAAAGCAAGTGGGAATCTCAGATTGAAACAGGAAGCGCTTAAATCTGCCAACCAGCTGATCTAAGGACATGGCCAGAGACACCATCCAGGAAAGATGATTTTGTGGATTCATTTCAGAATCTGCATCAGAATCAGGTTTGTTACCATCGACATGTGTCATGAAATTTGTTAAACTTAGCAACAACAGTTCAATGCAATACATAGTATAGAAGACAAAAGTAATAATAATAAATCAGTCAATCAATTACAGTATATGTAAATTGAATAGATAAAAAATCATGCAAAAACAGAAATAATATATATTAAAAAAGTGAGGCCATGTTCACGGGTTCAATGATTATTTAGGAATCCAATGGCAGAGGGGAAGAAGCTGTTCCTGAATCGCTGACTGTGTGTGTCTTCAGGCTTCTGTACCTCATATCTGATGGTAACAGTGAGAAAAGGACGTGCCCTGGGGGCTGGGGTCCTTAATAATGGATGCTGACTTTCTGAGGCACCGCTTCTTCAAAATGTCCTGGGTACTTTATAAGCTAGTACCCAAGATGGAGCCAACTAAACTTACAACCCGTTGCAGCTTCTTTCGGTCCTGTGCAGTTGCCCCCCACCCTCCCCCCATACCAGACAGTGATGCAGCCTGTCAGAATGCTCTCCGCGATACATCGCTCAAAGTTTTTGTTAACATACCAAATCACTTCAAACTCCCAATGAAGTATAGCTACTGTCTTGCCTTCTTTACAGCTGCATCGATAGGTTGGGACCAGGTTAGGTCCTCAGAGATCTTGACACACAATAACTTGAAACTGCTCACTCTCTCCACTTCTGATCCCTCTATGAGGATCGATATGTGTTCTTTCATCTTACCATTCCTGAATACTGATTGTAAATCAGCAATAGTGACTGTGGGTTCAGATGCACTGGAGACTGTTCACCTGGGTGGCAACTTTCCCATCTCCTTTCCATAGAATGCATTAAGCTCATCATGAATGGACATGCTGCGCTCTGTTTTATAGCTCGTTATAGCATGTAAGCCCTGACACAACTGATGATTGGTCTGGGATTTGATTTTGGACTGGTATTATCCCTTGGCAGCCATAACGGCTTTACAAAGGTCATATCTCAATTTCTGGTAAAGATCTGAGTCACCTAATTTGAACAACCCATAGACACCAGTAAGAATTGGTCTCCCAGTTCATTCTGTTTGGGATGACATGGATGGTCTTCTTTGATGCATCATCCTCAACACTTCCTTCGGTTAAGCCTATCACCCCTACTGGGACATAGAACCGCTGACAGTAACTCGCCAAAGTCCTCTGTCCTGTGCTAGTCTTTCATAGTATCTCCAGCTGTAGCCACCTTCCTTCCTCAGAGATGAGATCATTGGAGCTTCTGTTGGCATTTCTGTAGCACTGGCTTTTTATGGGATGGGGTTGTTAGCCCTGTGCCCAACCCTCCTCCTTTTGCAGCCGGAATTGGGACTGCCCCGGCGGAGTTTGTGCCTATCTAATTTCCCCTAATATTTAGCCCTGTATCAACACCTCTGAAAAACAATTCCCTGGAAATTCGTCACAGATGACTTGCAATAAACTTAGGTAGTGGCTGTGCATTCCAGGTGCACAGAGCTGCCACCCTACCCCTATTTTAGTGCTAACTTGGTCACTATTGCACTTCAATTTGTGGGACTTTTCAAGTAACAGTGATTGAGCAACTCATCTCTTTCCTCAGGCCAGCACTGTACTGGATCCTCCCGTTTCAGCTTCTGTCTTTATGCAGAGAGAAGGAACACAGCCTGGTGCCGGATTTATGGGGATTGTCTCAGTAGGTGTCTTTGATGGTTGAGAGGCTGTGGTCGAGGGTGTTTGAGCTCCTGGTGGGACAGGAGGTATGCTGTTAATAATTGTGTTAACACACTTTTGAAGTGGGTCTGGTTGAAGTCCACGGCAATGATGAAGAGAGGGCCTCAGGGTATGTTATTTCAAGGCTGCCGATCACAGAGTGTACCTCATTGACTGCAGGCTTATCATCTACCTGTGGTGGGATGTAGACTGCCGTCAGCTTATCTGAGCTGAACTCCCGTGGCAGGTAGAATGAGTGACACTTCATCATTAGATATTCATAAATGGGAGAGCAGGAATACAGCAGGGCTATCATATTTGAGTATCACAAGACATCGATTAAAGCAGACCACTCTTCCTGAAAATTTCTCCACGGATGCTGTAAGGGCCATTGGCAGCACGGTAGCATAGCTGTTAGTGCAATGCTTTACAGTATCAGCCGTGAGATTGGGGGTTCGACTCCTGCTGATATTTGTACGCTCTCGACGTGACCTCACGGGTTTCCTGTGGGTGCTCCTGTGTCCTCCCACATCCCAAAGCTTAAGGTTAGTAAGTTATAGGCATGGTCTGGTGGTGTCAGAAGCATTCTGGCTCTTGCAGGCTGCCCAGCACAATCCTCACTGATTTGATTTGAATGTAAATGATGTATCTTTTGTATCTTTTAACTTACAGTACTGTGCACAGATATAGAGCTATGGTGCCTTAGATTTTTGCACAGTACTATATTTGTCAAGGTGGAGCACAGAGCGAGTTTGTAAATCTGGCTGGAGCAAAGGATCCTGGGAATGGCAAGAGTGGTGCACTACGGGAGGCTTGAGGGACAGATAGCAGTAAAAGAGTGCCAGGAGTAGGAGGTTGGCATGGGTAGAGCCTAGCCAGAGACACCAGACGTTCATTTGATTTCAGATAATTGTTTTATTGATTGTTACAGAATATCTCTCTGGTGTTTCCTGTTCCCTCCCCTCTCCCTTCTCCTTTCCTTAACTATGATTCCCCTCTCCCTGCCGCCGAGAGTGAAAAGCCATATCGGACTCAGGTTTATCATCACTCACATGTGTCATGAAATCTGTTTAATTTTGCGGCAACAGCACAGCGCAATACGTAAAATTGCTACAGTACTGTACAATAGTCTTAGGCACCCTAGCTCCTGGAGGGAAGTATTGGTGGATATGGATCCACAATACAAGATTCAGCAGGCATCATATGGAGACGCTTTGGGTGAAAAAAGGTATGTCTGTGCCTAGCACTACAAACATTTTATGTTTTTTCAAAGAAAATTCAGGACAATTCAAACAAATCCATATTTACAATCTTCCCATCATCACACCAAAAACAAGTGCTAATCAGTGTTGCATCCATGTGTGGAATGTTGATTGGTCTCATGCATATGCAGGCAATCAGATAAGTGCCTGTTTCCTGGTCTGCCAGCTCTGTCAACCTGTTGTTTAGAGCTGCACTAAAATCAAATCCACAATCCCTATACAGATATGAAGACTGGTAGCTGAAGTTATCTGCTAAATGTGCTAAACCCAAAAATTGCTTTAACAGTTCCTCCTCTTGGCCCCACTGGACAAAAATAAATTTGTACCATGTCAGTCCCTGGCCTCCCTTACTGCTGCGATAAGGCTACACTCAGGTTGGAGGAGCAGCACCTTGTATTCTGTCTGGGTAGCCTCCAACCTGATGGCATGGACGTCAATTTCTCGAACTTCTGGTAATTGCCCCCATACCCCTCCTCCCCACCATCTTCACCATTTCCATTCCCGGTTCGCTCCCTCACCATACTTGTCCATCACATCGCTCTGGGGCTGCACCTACTTCCCTTTCTTCCATGGTCTTCGACCCTCTCCTATCAGTTTCCCCCTTATCCAACCCTTTACCTCTTTCACCTATCAACTTCCCAGCTCTTTACTTCACCATTTCCCCCTCTCCCCATTTCGCCTATCACCTACCACCTTGTACTTCTTCCTCCTCCCCCACACCTTCTTGCTCTAACTTTTCATCTTTTCTTGTGCTCATGAAGAGTCTCGGAGCCTCGGCCCAAAAAGCCTACTGATTATTCTTTTCCATAGGTGCAGCCTGACTTGCTGAGTTCCTCCAGCATTTTGTGTGTGTTGCTCGGATTTCCAGCATCTGCAGATTTTCTTGTCTTAATTGGTTAAATTGCGAAGTCTTCGGCTCATGTGGTGCAGTCAGGCGAAGCAGGTGAAAGCGATATTTCACTGAGACATAACACACAGCAGCCCGTCAGTTCTCTTTGGGAGGAAAATCTCACCCTTAGTTCATCAGCTTTGTTCCTGATGGTCTGGACATTAGCTGGAGAGATGCTGAGGAGGGGATACATGAACCCCCACTGCTTCAGCCACTCCTGCGGCCAAGCCCTCTTACCACGATTCCGAGGGAAGTGACAAGAGTTTAGTCTGGCATAATATCATGGGCCAAAAGACCTTTTTCTCTGCTGCACGGTTCAGAATCAGAGTCTGGTTTATTCAGAATCAGGTTTAGTATTACTGACATAGGTCATGAGATTTGTTGTCTTGCAGCAGTAGTACAGTGCAATACATAAAAACAAACTATAAATCACAATGACAAATATATTTAAGAAGTAAATTAAATAAGTATTACAACTAGAGAGCAACAATAGTGTTCAAAGTAAATTTCATTATCAAATTACATATATCTCACCATAATCAACCCTGAAATTCATCTTCTTCTGGGCATACTCATTAAATCTATAGAATAATAACCACAATAACTATATTCAATTCATAAACCTGATTGTGGAGGGGAAGAAGCTGTTCCTAAAATGCTGAATATATTTTCAATATATCAAATGTTCTTCAGATTAATTACTTGCATTGCTCCCAATACAGGAGGTGGATGAATGGGGATTTATCACCTGGTATTTAAAACACAAGGATGTTTGGACTGAAATTTGAACTTCATCAAGTGTTTGGCAAGATATTTGGGGAGCAGTTCAACCCTTAGCAGGAGTTTCGAAACAGAGATGATTCAGATTTAGATTCATGTATTTATCATGTGTATATCGAAACACACGGCATTTTCATTAACAAGCAATACAACCTGAGGCAGCCCACAAGATTTGCCACAAAGCTTGGCACCACCATAGCTTGCTCATAATGCTTGGCAGGACGACCCAGAACTCAAGAAGCAACAAATCAAGCCCTTGTCCTCCCTCCCACCCACACACAAATCCACACACAGTCCTCCATGCCCAGGGCAGAATTATCAAGAAATGGAGAGGTAACATATTAGAATGGGCTGCTTCAGTTATAGCTAACTGTAACGCAAATATAAAAGACTATATCCACATCCCATTCCCATTCTGACATGTCTATCCACGGCCTCCTCTACTGTAAAGATGAAGCCACACTCAGGTTGGAGGAACAACACCTTATATTCCGTCTGGGTAGCCTCCAACCTGATGGCATGAACATTGACTTCTCTAACTTCCGCTAGGCCCCACCTCCCCCTCGAACCCCATCTGTTACTCTTTTTAATGCACACATTCTTTTTCTCACTCTCCTTTTTCTCCCTCTGTCCCTCTGAATATACCTCTTGCCCATCCTCTGGGTCACCCCCCCCCCGTCTTTCTCCCTAGTCCTCCTGTCCCATGATCCTCTCGTATCCCCTTCTGCCTATCACCTGTCCAGCTCTCGGCTCCATCCCTCCCCCTCCTGTCTTCTCCTATCATTTTGCATCTCCCCCTCCCCCTCCAGCTTTCAAATCCCTTACTCACTCTTCCTTCAGTTAGTCCTGACGAAGGGTCCCGGCCTGAAACGTCGACTGCGCCTCTTCCTATAGATGCTGCCTGGCCTGCTGCGTTCACCAGCAACTTTGATGTATGTTGCTTGAATTTCCAGCATCTGCAGAATTCCTGTTGTTTGCGTTTAAATTCACTACTGCGAAGCCTCTTCCGGTGATGCCTACACCGAAGAAGTTTAGATCCTCTCTTCGACGGGAGTTCAGTGAAACCATCTCTCACTGCTCCCCATCTGTGATTTCTTCGGCTCTTCAACTTTTCGACCAGACTTTGACTCAAACTCGCTATCACTGCCATGTATCCTTTCTTGGAACGTGCCTCCGTCGCCAACTTACTCCAGTTGGCTTTAGGATTCGTTTCCAAGCCTCTCAATTTGGACCTTCTGAGGATCCCAGGTACTCACATTTCATTGACTCTGCCTCTCGCCGCTTCTCCCGTCAAGCTCTGAAGGCGACGCTCTCCGCCATGAGGAGGTACTTGGTGTCCCTATCCCAGACCCTTCCACACCTTCGGGACACTTTCTTCGCTGTCTGTAATGGTCCTACCCGCTATTTCATCCTCCGTCGGATCCACGCCTGCAATCGCCGTTTCTTTGACTTTGTCATGTTAGGCAAAGATCGCAAGATCTTACATCTACGGACTGCAGAGCCTGCCGGCCCCGACGCTAGCAGGCATGAACTTTCGGTTGCAGCCTCTGCCGTTGGTCTCGGCGGCTCCAACACCTCAGGACATATTCAAAATCCGGACTCCAGCAACGACCATGGAGACATTCAAAGCGATCGCGCAACCACCAACTGCGACTCCAGCCTTGAACTCCAGGCCGGGTCTTTATGTGCTGCTGTTGTGATTCCCGTCTCCCCTTCCCCCACCACCACTCCGCAGCCCCGTCTTCCTCAGATCCCACCGTCAACTCCTGGGCCCTCAGAGGCTCCATCTTCCTCTCACCCCAACCCTCCCCTCTCCATTGACACCCCCAGCCTCCCCCTCCCCCCTCTGATCCCAGCTCTCATCCGTGCCGGGTCTTTACCATCTCCTCCAACCTTCAACTGTCGGAGGCAGAACGCTCTGTTCTCAGTAGGGGCCTCACGTTTGTCCCCCTTCGCCCACACCTCAGCGAGTTCCGTGTTCGCCATGATGCGGAACTTTTCTTCCGCCGTCTCCGTCTCCGAGCCTACTTCTTCGGCAAGGACTCTTCCACCCCCACCGATGACCCCTTCTCCCGTCTTCATCCCTCCTCTTCTTCATGGACACCCCGCTCTGGTCTTCTGCCTGCTCTGGATCTCTTTATTGCCAACTGCCGACGGGACATCAACCGTCTCGACTTCACCGCACCTTGTCCCCATTCCAACCTCACTCCTTCGGAACGCTCTGCTCTCCACTCCCTCCGCACTAATCCTAACCTTATTATTAAACCCGCTGATAAGGGGGGTGCTGTTGTAGTCTGGCGTACTGACCTCTACCTTGCCGAGGCACAGCGACAACTCGCGGATACCTCCTCTTATTTACCCCTCGATCGTGACCCCACCAAGGAGCACCAGGCCATTGTCTCCCACACTCTCAACGACTTTATCCGCTCAGGGGATCTCCCATCCACTGCTACCAACCTTATAGTTCCCACACCCCGCACTTCCCGTTTCTACCTCCTACCCAAGATCCACAAACCTGCCTGTCCTGGCCGACCTATTGTCTCAGCTTGCTCCTGCCCCACCGAACTCGTTTCTGCATACCTCGACACTGTTTTATCACCCCTTGTTCAATCCCTTCCGACCTATGTTCGTGACACTTCTCACGCTCTTAAACTTTTCGATGATTTTAAGTTCCCTGGCCCCCACCGCTTTATTTTCACCTTGGATGTCCAGTCCCTATATACTTCCATCCCCCATCAGGAAGGTCTCAAAGCTCTACGCTTCTTTTTGGATTCCAGACCTAATCAGTTCCCCTCTACCACCACTCTGCTCCGTCTAGCGGAATTAGTCCTTACTCTTAATAATTTCTCCTTTTGCTCCTCCCATTTCCTCCAAACTAAAGGTGTAGCTATGGGCACCCGTATGGGTCCTAGCTATGCCTGCCTTTTTGTTGGGTTTGTGGAACAATCTATGTTCCGTGCCTATTCTGGTATCTGTCCCCCACTTTTCCTTCGCTACATCGACGACTGCATTGGCGCTGCTTCCTGCACGCATGCAGAACTCGTTAACTTTATTAACTTTGCCTCCAACTTTCACCCTGCCCTCAAGTTTACCTGGTCCATTTCTGACACCTCCCTCCCCTTTCTAGATCTTTCTGTCTCTGTCTCTGGAGACAGCTTATCCACTGATGTCTACTATAAGCCTACTGACTCTCACAACTATCTGGACTATTCCTCTTCTCACCCTGTCTCTTGCAAAAACGCCATCCCCTTCTCGCAATTCCTCCGTCTCCGCCGCATCTGCTCTCAGGATGAGGCTTTTCATTCTAGGACGAGGGAGATGTCTTCATTTTTTAAAGAAAGGGGCTTCCCTTCCTCCACTATCAACTCTGCTCTTAAACGCATCTCCCCCATTTCACGTACATCTGCTCTCACTCCATCCTCCCACCACCCCACTAGGAATAGGGTTCCCCTGGTCCTCACCTACCACCCCACCAGCCTCCGGGTCCAACATATTATTCTCCGTAACTTCCGCCACCTCCAACGGGATCCCACCACTAAGCATATCTTTCCCTCCCCGCCTCTCTCTGCATTCCGCAGGGATCGCTCCCTACACAACTCCCTTGTCCATTCGTCCCCCCCATCCCTCCCCACTGATCTCCCTCCTGGCACTTATCCGTGTAAGCGGAACAAGTGCTACACATGCCCTTACACTTCCTCCCTTACCACCATTCAGGGCCCCAAACAGTCCTTCCAGGTGAGGCATCACTTCACCTGTGAGTCGACTGGGGTGATATACTGCGTCCGGTGCTCCCGATGTGGCCTTTTATATATTGGTGAGACCCGACGCAGACTGGGAGACCGCTTTGCTGAACATCTACGCTCTGTCCGCCAGAGAAAGCAGGATCTCCCAGTGGCCACACATTTTAATTCCACATCCCATTCCCATTCTGACATGTCTATCCACGGCCTCCTCTACTGTAAAGATGAAGCCACACTCAGGTTGGAGGAACAACACCTTATATTCCGTCTGGGTAGCCTCCAACCTGATGGCATGAACATTGACTTCTCTAACTTCCGCTAGGCCCCACCTCCCCCTCGTACCCCATCTGTTACTCTTTTTAATGCACACATTCTTTCTCTCACTCTCCTTTTTCTCCCTCTGTCCCTCTGAATATACCTCTTGACCATCCTCTGGGTCACCCCCCCCCCCGTCTTTCTCCCTAGGCCTCCTGTCCCATGATCCTCTCGTATCCCCTTTTGCCTATCACCTGTCCAGCTCTCGGCTCTATCCCTCCCCCTCCTGTCTTCTCCTATCATTTTGCATCTCCCCCTCCCCCTCCAGCTTTCAAATCCCTTACTCACTCTTCCTTCAGTTAGTCCTGACGAAGGGTCCCGGCCTGAAACGTCAACTGCGCCTCTTCCTATAGATGCTGCCTGGCCTGCTGCGTTCACCAGCAACTTTGATGTATGTTGCTTGAATTTCCAGCATCTGCAGAATTCCTGTTGTTTGCGTATAAAAGACTAAATACTTTTCTTAATCTGTAAACCCACTGCCAGAGCAGGGACATAGATGAGGAATGTCTTCCGATGGATCTTTGGAATTTTGTGTCTCAGAGCCTTGCAGATCAAAGAGGCAAGTCAGAGTATGAAAGAATTTTATTTCTGTGTCAATCAAGGATTTATGCAGAGTTTTGGAAATACAATGCAGACCGGTCTGGGAGTATCGTGAGCAGATTTGCACCCTTATCTAAGAAAGGATATGCTGACATTGGAGAAGTTGCAGTGGAGATTCACAAAAATGACCCCAGGAATGAGAGGGTTAATGTATGAGGGGCATATGATGTCTTTGAGACTCTTTTCACTGGAATTTAGAAGAATGAGGTGGGATCTCACTGAAACCTAAAGAATACTTACGTAAATGTCTAGATGAGTAGATGTGGAGAGGATGTTTCCTGTAGTGTAAGAATTCCCAACCTTTTTTATTACATACAGCTTTACCATTAACTATGGGGTCCATAGACTCCAGTTTAGTAACCCCTGCACTAGTGTAGTTGGTGAGTGTAGGACAAGAGGGCACAGCCTCAGAATACAAGGATGTCCCTTTAAAACAGAGATGAGGTGAAATTTCTTTAGCCAGGGGGTGATAAATCTGTGGAATTCATTGCCACAGATGGCTGTGGTGGCCAAGTCATATGGGTCAAAAGGCTAATTCTGCTTGTATATCTTCTGGTCTTCTGGACTTCTAGACTCTGAGAGGACAATGTCCATTTGCCGTAATATTTTTCAGACTCTTGATGGTCTGTACCCCATTCAAAAGACCTGAACACAGAGCTCTAGACATGCAGTATTACAGTACCGAGGAAGGTCTGCGTTGATAGGTAAGCTGTCTGTGAGGAGAAGACAGGAAGATTGGGTTGAGAGGGATGATAAATCAATCATAATGAGATTATGAGCAGACTTGATGGGCTGAATGTCCCAATTCTGCTCCTATGTTTTACGTTCTTAAAAACGTATCATGAAGTCATTGATGAAATATGTCATTAAGGCATTAAGTAAGGTGAAGAAACTTGCTGGGACAACCTGACCTATTTGTGATTTCTTTAACTTCTAATACTCTTGCAAATTCATCTAACTCTGTTATTTATCACTCGAATCCCATGTGACCATTGGAATACATATCTGAAATGCTTGATGTTTGTGTAATGTTTCACATGCATTGAACTTCCCTTCTGATTTCCTTGCCTCCTTTTTAGCAGTCAAACTAAGAGCAAGTGAGCTCTATAAATCATTGATATGCTGCACAGCTAAGTTTCTTATCCGGATGAAAGTGGAGTCTCTCTGATTGGTTAGCGTGCAGAGAGTGGCTTTGCTGCAGCCGCACAATTTATCACAACAAGCTGTGCTCAAGAATACGCTGCTATCTTGACGTGAAATGTAGCCAGAGAGTGTCTAAACTCATACTTGGTTGAAAAATATTTTTTTCTCACTACAGAGAGACAGCAAGAGAGTGATTCCTCTCCACTCCTTCTTAATTATAAAGAGGATGTTATTCTTCCTTCTCATTTTCCATCCTAGAGTCACAAATTCACAGAAGCCTACATCACCAAATCTGGTCCATGATAAACTATTATTCCACCTAGTACCATTGCAGGCATCCCCCCTCTCCTGGAAGTTCCGGGAGACTCCCCCGCATATTGATAGCGGCTCCCTGATGCCCGCAAATTATGTACAATATCCCGGAAATCGATTTTTTTGAGAGCGAGTGAGCGAGAGGGGGAGAGAGAGAAAGAGACAGAGGGAGGGACAGAGAGAGTGAGTGACAGACATAGCGAGAGAGTGACGGAGAGAGCATCCTGATTGATCTCTCTTTGTGCTAAGTAGACTGATCAGTTTTCTCTGCGGGCGGGCTTTACAGTCGACCTCTCTCCCTCTCTTTCATTGTCCATCAGTTCAGTTTAGTGTCCTGCAACGCCATGGCAAAGTGTTCCAAAAAAAGAAAATATAAAACATACTTTACCCCAGACTACACTAAAGTGTACCCTTGCCTACTAGGGTCAAAAGTAATGACAGTGTTGCTGGCTGCACTGTTTGCAACAGTGAATTTCTATTGCCCATGGTGACTTAAATGACTGCAAAAGACATGTTGAGGTGAGTTTAACAGGTGTCATTCGGTCATTAGCATAGCTAACGTTATTTAAACTAGCTGGCTGCTAAGGAGCTACTCTATTGATGTCCTACGTGATGAGGCCAAACTCCCTGTAGACTTGCTTACAGTTGTAATAGAATAAAAAATGACTCCATGATAATATAATATAATATAATTGTGAATCTTGTGAATGTGATGTCTTGCAAAATTAACAAATTCATTGAAACAGACTGCTATGAGGTTGAGACTTCTGGCAAAATGCTCAAATCTGCCAAGCAAGCCACATCACAGTACAAGGAAAGTTTGCAAAAGAAATAGAAAAGCTATTTGCATTAGCATTTAGCTATTAGCATTGAGACTGTCAACAAAATACTCAACAAGCAATATATATGTATATATATCTGTGTGTGTGTGTGTGTAAATAGTTTCAATATGTGATCAGATAAATTGTTGTGTTCTTTCATAATCAAATATCTTGTATACATACACCCTTGGAGGTCTATCGGGGTGGGGGGGGTGGATATGGGTTGTGGGGGGTGGGGGTGGTGGTGCTACCTCCCTGAAATGTGTTTTTGCAGGGTGGGATGTCTGCCATTGACCTGAACCTGGACCTTAGCTCTCCAAAACCCTCCCATGCATGTACCAGTCCAAATTTCGCTTAAGTGTAGAGATTGAGTCTGTGTGCATTACTTCAACTGGCAGCTCATTCCACATTCTCTCTATCCTCTGAGTAAAGAAGATCCCCTTCATGTTCCCCTTAATCTTTTCTCCTTTCACCATTATACTATGACCTCTAATTCAAGTCTCACCCAACCTTTGTGGAAAAAGCCTCCTTGCATTTCCCCTATCCACACCCCTCATAATTTTGTATACCTCTATCAAACCTCCCTTCATTCTTCTATGCTCCAGGGAATGAAGTCTTAACCTATTTGACATTTCCCTATAACTCAGGTCCCCATAAAATCCTTGCAAATTTTCCTTGTACTCATTCAATGTTATTGATTTCTTTCCTGTAGGTAGGCGACGAGAACTGCACACAATACTCCAAATTAGGCCTCACCACGTTTTATACAACTTCAACACAACTTCCCAACTCATGTGAATCAGTGATCTCATTTATGAAGTCCAATGTGCCAGAAGCTCTCTTTATAACCCTATCTACCTGTGATGGCACTTGTAAGGAATGATGGATCTGTATTCACAGATCCCTCTGTTCTACTGCACTCCTCAGTGCCCTACAGCTCACCGTGCAAGTCCTCCCAAAGTCCAACACCTCACAGTTCTTGCTTTAAGTTCCATCAGCCATTGTTTAGCCCATTTTTCCACCTGGAAAAATGAAAGAAGCTGTTGCTTTTTGCCTTCCTTCTTTCCTCACCCTACCCTTGGTGTAGAACACATGACTGAGCTGTATCTACACAAAGGTGCATGATCATGGTCTTCTGCTGCTATAGCCCATCCACTTCAAGGTTTAATGTGTTCTGTATTCTTACTGCTTATTGTGAATTTAAGCTGCACTGGATCCAGAGTAACATTCATTTTGTTCTCCTTTACACCTGTGTACTGAAGAATGACAATAAACAATCTTGATTCTTGAATAATTTCCCATTCCAAGTCAGTGCTACATGATCGTAATGATTAGCTTTCCCAGGTAGCCCATTTTCCCAGCAATACCCACTTCCATTCCTGTTAAGTCTGCACCACTTGCAGAGTAACTGGGGCCTTAGATGCATCTCAGAACTCATTGTTGATAGTGCTCTTATATAGTGGTCATTTATTAGGTACATTATTAGGCAACTATCTAATCAACCAATCACATAGTAGCAACTCAATGCGTAAAAGCATGCAGACATGGTCAAGAGATTCAGTTTTGTTCAGACCAAACATCAGAATCAGGAGGAAATGTATTCTAAGTGACTTTGGCTATGTTGGTGCAAGACGGGATGGTTTGAAACTGTTGATCTCCTGGGATTTTCATACATAACAGTCTCCAGAGTTTATGGAGAATGGAGCAAACAATAAAAGTCATCCACGAGGAAATCTGCAGATGCTGGAAATTCAAGCAACACACATCAAGTTGCTGGTGAACGCAGCAGGCCAGGCAGTCCTAACAAAGGGTCTCGGCCCGAAACGTCGATTCTACCTCTTCCTAGAGATGCTGCCTGGCCTGCTGCGTTCACCAGCAACTTTGATGTGTGTTGCTTTAAGAAAAGTCATCCAGCAAGTTTCAGTTCTGTGGGTGAAAATGTCTTATTAATGAAAGAGGTTAGAGGAGTATGGTCAGACTGGTTCAAGCTGAGAGGAAGACTACAGTACTTCAAAATGTATACACATTACAACAGTGATGTGCAGAAGGGCACCGATGACACATCAAACCTTGAGTGGTTGGGCTACAGCAGCAGAAGACCACGGATGTACACTCAGTGGCCACTTTATTAGGTGCAGGTAGTAACTAATAAGGTGGCCATTGAGTGTATGTAATGGTGGTGGGTATGATGAGGTGTGTGAATGGATGGCGATTTTGATCAGCCTGATGAATTGCAGGAGGCATATGTTCTTGTGTGTAATAATGCTGGCATGTTGATGTGAATCCTCTTCCCCGATGGGAGTGGGACAAATGGTCCATGAGCTGGGGGGTGGGATCCTTTATGATATTGCTGACCTTTTTCCAGCACCTTTCTCTATATTTGTCCTTAAAGGTGATGGAACTGGTGCTGATGATGCGGCGATGAAACACAATTAAACTTTATTGAATAAAACTCCTGTGATTGACACTGCTGGCGATGTGCAGGTTAATGCAATCAATTGGCTAAATGTGAGAGCAGATCGTATTTCCTGTTGAGGTGCAGAAAAGGAATTGGGTGGCGATGTAAATTGTAGCTGATGACTGTGCATTAGTGCAATCAATATACAAGCAGCCTATAGAGGCTCTTGACAAAGGGGTGTTACTTCCGTGTCAACATTTCATTTCCAAAATGCACAATCTACTGGTGTCTTTCTGCATAACACCGATATTTTGCCAGAAGCATTGTGAGGGTAGCATTCAGAACACAGAAACAACAGATGACGTAGTAGTAACAATTACTTACTGAACAATATTGTGATTATGATAATTCAAGTGTTTCTGTTTGTAACAGTAAAGATGCATTGATAATTGTGTGTGAGGCTAGACAGAGCAACAAACTCACAGGGTCAGAATTTTTATGTGAACATTCAGTGACTATTAGGTACAGCAGCTCGTTAATGCAAATACTTAATCAGCCAATCATGTAGCAACACCTCAATGCATGAAAGCATGCAGACATGGTCAAGAGGGTCAGTTGTTGTTCAGACCAAACATCAGAATGGGGAAGAAATGTGATCTGGGTGACTTTGACTGTGGAATAATTGTTGATACCAGATGTGGTGGTTGGAAACTGCTGATCGCTTAGAAACTGCTGATCTCCTGGGATTTTCACATGCAACACTCTCTAAAATTTAAAGAGAATGGTGCGGAAAACAAACAAAAAAATACATCCAGTGGATGGCAGTTCTGTGGGTGTAAATGCCTTGTTAATGAGAGAGATCAGAGGAGAATGGCCAGATTGTTTTAAACTGACAGGAAGGCGACAGTAACTCAAATTACCACGCATAACCACAAAATAATCTGCAGATGCTGGGGTCAAATCAACACTTACAACACGCTGGAGGAACTCAGCAGGTCGGGCAGCATCCGTGGAAAAGATCCGTGGGTTCCGGCCCGAAACGTTGACCGATCTTTTCCACGGATGCTGCCTGACCTGCTGAGTTCCTCCAGCGTGTTGTGAGTGTTACCACAGCGTGTTGTGAGTGGTGTGTGGAAGATCATCTCTGAATGCACAACACATCAAACCTGGATGTAGCTGGGTTATAGTAGCACAAGAAAATGAACGTTCAAACTGGCGGAGAGCATTTGAACTGGCTTCATCACTGTGTGGTATGGAGGGACTAATGCACAGGATTGTAGTTAACAAATTTAACACAGTATGGTGTTGATATTAAACCTGAATCTAACTTACATTCAGTGGCTACTTTATTAGCTACAGGATGTAACAAATAAAGTGGTCACTGAGAGTACATTGAAGGTTAAGCCAACATTTATTTATCCATCCTTAATTGCCCTTGATTAGGATGAAAAAAGGTCCCTCTCAAATCCCCTCTAAATCTCTCGAAATCTACGTCACCTGGTTTTATTTGTGTCTGATCTGGGCGAAAGCTTCCTGCAGTCCACGCTGTCTATGTCTATAAAGGTGGGAAGATGTGCCTGGAGGCTGTGGAAGTGAGCGAGGTCCTCAATGAATACTTCTCTTCGGTATTCACCATTGAGAGGGAACTTGATGATGGTGAGGACAAAATGAGTGAGGTTGATGTTCTGGAGCATGTTGATATTAAGGGAGAGGAGGTGTTGGAGTTGTTAAAATACATTAGGACAGATAAGTCCCTGGGGCCTGATGGAATATTCCCCAGTCTGCTCCACGAGGTGAGAGAAGAGATTGCTGAGCCTCTGGCTAGGATCTTTATGTCCTCGTTGTCCACAAGAATGGTACCAGAGGATTGGAGGGAGGCGAATGTTGTCCCCTTGTTCAAAAAAGGTAGTTGGGGTAGTCCGGGTATTAGTAGACCAGTGAGCCTTAGCTCTGTGGTGGGAAAGCTGTTGGAAAAGATTCTTAGAGATAGGATCTATAGGCATTTAGAGAATCATGGTCTGATCAGGGACAGTCAGCATGGCTTTGTGAAGGGCAGATTGTGTCTAACAAGCCTGATAGAGTTCTTTCAGGAGGTGACCAGGCATATAGAACATAGAACATAGAATAGTACAGCAGAGTACTGGCCCTTTGGCCCACAATGTTGTGCCGACCCTCAAACCCTGCCTTCTATATAAGCCCCCACCTTAAATTCCTCCATATACCTGTCTAGTAGTCTCTTAAACTTCACTAGTGTATCTGCCTCCACCACTGACTCAGGCAGTGCATTCCACGCACCAACCACTCTCTGAGTAAAAAACCTTCCTCTAATATCCCCCTTGAACTTCCCACCCCTTACCTTAAAGCCATGCCCTCTTGTATTGAGCAGTGGTGCCCTGGGGAAGAGGCACTGGCTATCCACTCTATCTATTCCTCTTATTATCTTGTACACCTCTATCATATCTCCTCTCATCCTCCTTCTCTCCAAAGAGTAAAGCCCTAGCTCCCTTAATCTCTGATCATAATGCATACTTTCTAAACCAGGCAGCATCCTGGTAAATCTCCTTTGTACCCTTTCCAATGCTTCCACTTCCTTCCTATATAGATGAGGGTAGTGCAGTGGATGTGATCTATATGGATTTTAGTAAGGCATTTGACAAGGTTCCACACGGTAGGCTTATTCAGAAAGTTAGAAGGCATGGGATCCAGGGAAGTTTGGCCAGGTGGATTCAGACTTGGCTTGCCTGCAGAAGGCAGAGGGTGGTGATGGAGGGAGTACATTCAGATTGGAGGATTGTGACTAGTGGTGTCCCACAAGGATCTGTCCTGGGACCTCTACTTTTTGTGATTTTTATTAACGACCTGGATGTGGGGGTAGAAGGGTGGGTTGGCAAGTTTTCAGATGATACAAAGGTTGGTGGTGTTGTAGATAGTGTAGGGGATTGTCAAAGATTGCAGAGAGACATTGATAGGATGCAGAAGTGGGCTGAGAAGTGGCAGATGGAGTTCAACCCGGAGAAGTGTGAGGTGGTACACTTTGGAAGGACAAACTCCAAGGCAGAGTACAAAGTAAATGGCAGGATACTTAGTAGTGTGGAGGAGCAGAGGAATCTTGGGGTACGTGTCCACAGATCCCTGAAAGTTGCCTCACAGGTGGATAGGGTATTTAAGAAAGCTTACGGGGTGTTAGCTTTCATAAGTCGAGGGATAGACTTTAAGAGTCGCGATGTAATGATGCAGCTCTATAAAACTCTGGTTATGCCACACTTGGAGGACTGTGTCCAGTTCTGGTCACATCACTATAGGAAGGATGTGGAAGCATTGGAAAGGGTACAGAGGAGATTTACCAGGATGCTGCCTGGTTTAGAAAGTATGTATTATGATCAGAGATTAAGAGAGCTAGGGCTTTACTCTTTTGAGAGAAGGAGGATGAGAGGAGACATGATAGAGGTGTACAAGATAATAAGAGGAATAGATAGAGCGGATAGCCAGCGCCTCTTCCCCAGGGCACCACTGCTGAATACAAGAGGGCATGGCTTTAAGGTAAGGGGTAGGAAGTTCAAGGGGGATATTAGAGGAAGGTTTTTTACTCAGAGTGGCTGGTGCGTGGAATGCACAGCCTGAGTCAGTGGTGGAGGCAGATACACTAGTGAAGTTTAAGAGACTACTAGACAGGTATATGGAGGAATTTAAGGTGAGGTCTTATATGGGAGGCAGGGTTTGAGGGTCGGTACAACATTGTGGGCCAAAGGGCCTGTACTGTACTGTACTGTTCTATGTTCTATGTTCTATTCTCTATGTTCTATGTCTCTTGTAAATTTACACACCTCATTCAGAATCTGAATCAGGTTTATTATCACTGGTATGTGACGTGAAATTTGTTAGCAGCAGTTCAATGCAATACATAATAAAGAAGAAAAAATATTTAACAAATAAATAAATCAATGTATCAATTACAGTACCTGTATATTGAATAGATTAAAAATTGTACAAAAACAAAAATAATATATATTTAAAAAGTGAGGTAGTGCTCACGAGTTCAATGTCCATTTAGGAATCAGATGGCAGAGGGGAAGAAGCTGTTCCTGAATGGCTGAGTGTCTGTCTTCAGGTTTCTGTACCTCCTACCCGATGGTAACAGTGAGAAAAAGTTTTGCCCTGGGAGCTGGGGGTCTTTAATAATGGACGCTGCCTTTCTGAGACACAGCTCGTCGGCTAGTACTCAAGATGAAGTCACTAACTAAATTTATGACCATCTACAGCTTCTTTTGGTCCTGTACAGTAGCACCGCCACCCACCCCCCCCCATACCAGACAGTGATGCAGCCTGTCAGAATGCACTTCAGAATACATCTATAGAAGTTTTTGAGTGTTTTTGTTGACATATCAAATCTCTTCAGACTCCAAATAAAGTATAGTTGCTGTCTTGCCTCCTCTGTAACTGCATTGATATGTTGGGACCAGGTTAGATCCTCAGAGAGCTTGACGCCCAGGAACTTGAAAATGCTCACTATCTCCACTTCTGATCCCTCTGTGAGGATTGGTATGTGTTCCTTTGTCTTAACTTCCTGAAGTCCACAATCAGCTGTTTCAACTTACTGATGTTAAGTACAAGGTTGTTGCTGTGACACCACTCCACTAGTCAGTATGCCTTGCTCCTGTACACCCTCTCGTCTCCATCTAAGATTCCACCAACGATGGTTGTATCATCAGCAAATTTATAGATGGTATTTGAGCTATGACTAGGCACACAGTCATCGGGATAAAGAGAGTAGAGCATGTCCACTCTAACCCTCCTCTGCTTCAGAGAGAGCTGACCGACTTCTCCATTCTCTCCTGCTGACTAACGTGCTCCATTGTAGGCAACATCCAGGAGAGTCACTGCTGCACCCTCTCTAGCACTGTCACATCTTTCCAGTCGAGTGGTGTTCTGAACGGCGTACGGTTCTTCCAGCTGACGTCCGACCAATGTTTTAGCATGGTTAGTGACCTAGACTCAGTTCTGTTGCTGTCTATTAGGAGATTGTATGTTCTCCCTATGACCTCGTGGGTTTCCTCTCACGTTCAAAAAACATATAGGTTTGTAGGCTAGTTGGTCACATGGGTGTAATTGGGCTGCATGGGCTTTTTGGGCCGGAAGGGACAGTTACAGTGCTGTATTTGTCAAGAAAATAAAAAATATAAAGTTGGTCACATCTCAGTTGGAGTTCTGTCATATTCTACGTTATATAACCATATAACCATATAACAATTACAGCACGGAAACAGGCCATCTCAGCCCTTCTAGTCCGTGCCAAACTCTTACTCTCAAATAGTCCCACCGACCTGCACTCAGCCCATAATCCTCCATTCCTTTCCTGGCCATATAGCTGTCCAATTTAGCTTTAAATGACAACATCAAACCTGTCTCAACCATTTCTGCTGGAAGTTCGTTCCACACAGCTACCACTCTCTGAGTAAAGAAGTTCCCCCTCATGTTACCTCTAAACTTTTGCCCTTTAACTCTCAAGTCATGTCCTCTTGTTTGAATCTCCCCCACTTTCAATGGAAAAAGCCTATCCACTTCAACTCTATCTATCCCCCTCATAATTTTAAATACCTCTATCAAGTCTCCCCCCAGCCTTCTACGTTCCAAAGAATAAAGGCCCAACTTGTTCAACCTTTCTCTGTAACTTAGGTGATGAAACCCAGGTAACATTCTAGTAAATCTTCTCTGTACTCTCTATATTTTGTTGACATTTTTCCTATAATTAGGTGACCAAAACTGTATACAGTACTCCAAATTTGGCCTCACCAATGCCTTGTACAATTTCAACATTACATCCCAACTCCTATACTCAATGCTCTGATTTATAAAGGCCAGCATACCAAAAGCTTTCTTCACCACCCTATCCACATGAGATTCCACCTTCAGGGAAATATGCACCATTATTCCTAGATCCCCCTGTTCTACTGCATTCTTCAATGCCCTACCATTTACCATGTATGTTCCACTTGTAAAAGCAAATACCTCCAAATGCTTTATTGAGCTGCACTCCCTTCAGTGATCCTTGGATTTTTATGCATAATTTCTTTAGCTCCTCAATACTCCATAGGGACCTGCAAATCGTTGTGTATGTCCTATCCAGACTGGCCCTTAAAAGGTAAGCTTTATGTGGCACATGTCCGTCGAACCATTGAAGCATGCAATGAAATGTGTCGCTCTGTGTCAAATGAAATCAGTGGGCATTGCGCTGGGGCAGCCCCAAAGTGTCACCACCTTCCTGGCACTATCATAGCTTGGCCACAACTCATTAACCCGAACTGCATGCCTTCAGAATGTGGGAGGAAACTGGAGCACCTGGAGGAATCCTATGTGGTCACAGGGAGAACATACAAACTTCTTACAGGCAGTGGCAGATATTGATCTCTGATTGGTGATTGTTCACGCTGTAAAGGTGTGCTAACCGCTACAGTGTCCTGTCGTTCTTCATACTTACCATTTCTCTGTCTATCTCACAAGCGTGTATGTAGAGTACTGGATCCACAGTTATTCTCGTCACTATCAGCAGAACCACCAGTTCCGAAGTGGCCTTTGATCTTACTAGTAATATATCTTATTATTATATAACATTATTGTATCAAGTTTATAATTATGCATGTTAATTATTTATTAAAATGTTTACTCATTGGGGGAAAAAAAACAAAATGCTTGCAATACTTCAGCCCTTCCCAAAGCACTTGGCAAAAATTGAAAATCAACAGCGTTGTGGACACAGCTCAGCACATACAGGAACCAGCCTCCCATTAATGGATTCTAAATATACTTCTCACTGTCTCAGTAAAACAGCCTATAAAATCAAAGACCCCACCCAACCCAAGCATTCTTCCTTCTCCCCTCTTCCAATGGGCAGAAGATAAAAAAAAGCCTAAAAACAAATCCTACAGGCTCAGGCACAGCTTCTCCCCACTGTTATAAAACTACTAAATAATTACTAAGTACAATAAGATGGACTCCTGGCCTCGCAATCTACCTCTTTATGATCTTGCACTTTATCATTTGCCTTCACTACACATTTTTGGTAGCTTTGACATTTTATTCTGCATTGTTATTATTTTACCTTATTCTAGCTCAATGCACTGTGTAATGATTAGATCTATAAAAACAGTACGTTCTTTTAGAAATAAAGGAGGTGCATAGCAGGTATAGGAGGCAGGACCAAATGAGGTGCTTGAGGAGTATAAATAATCTTCTGGAAATAGTAGGGGACCGAGGGTCTAGTGAGATGTAGGAGCTGGAGGAAATACATGTTAGTAGGGAAGTGGTGTTAGGTAAATTGAAGGGATTAAAGGCAGATAATTCCCCAGGGCCACATGGTCTGCATCCCAGAGTGCTTAAGGAAGTAGCCCAAGAAATAGTGGATGCATTAGTGATAATTTTTCAAAACTCTTTAGATTCTGGACTAGTTCCTGAGGATTGGAGGGTGGCTAATGTAACCCCACTTTTTAAAAAAGGAGGGAGAGAGAAACCAGGGAATTATAGACCGGTTAGCCTAACGTCGGTGGTGGGGAAACTGCTGGAGTCCGTTATCAAAGATGTGATAACAGCACATTTGGAAAGCAGTGAAATCATCGGACAAAGTCAACATGGATTTGTGAAAGGAAAATCATGTCTGATGAATCTCATAGAATTTTTTGAGGATGTAACTAGTAGAGTGGATAGGGGAGAACCAGTGGATGTGGTATACTTGGATTTTCAAAAGGCTTTTGACAAGGTCCCACACAGGAGATTAGTATGCAAACTTAAAGCACACGGTATGGGTATGGTATTGATCTGGATAGAGAATTGGTTGGCAGACAGGAAGCAAAGAGTGGGAATAAACGGGACATTTTCAGAATGGCAGGCAGTGACCAGTGGGGTACCGCAAGGCTCAATGCTGGGACCCCAGTTGTTTACAATATATATTAATGACTTGGATGAGGGAATTAAATGCAGCATCTCCAAGTTTGCGGATGACACGAAGCTGGGTGGCAGTGTTAGCTGTGAGGAGGATGCTAAGACGATGCGGGGTGACTTAGATAAGTTAGGTGAGTGGGCAAATTCATGACAGATACAATTTAATGTGGTTAAATGTGAGGTTATCCACTTTGGTGGCAAAAACAGGAAAACAGATTATCATCTGAATGGTGGCCGATTAGGAAAAGGGGAGGTGCAATGAGACCTGGGTGTCATTATACACCAGTCATTGAAAGTGGGCAAGCAGGTACAGCAGGCGATGAAAAAGGTGAATGGTATACTGGCATTTATAGCAAGAGGATTCGAGTACAGGAGCAGAGAGATACTACTGCAGTTGTACAAGGCCTTGGTGAGACCACACCTGGAGAATTGTGTGCAGTTTTGGTCCCCTAATCTGAGGAAAGACATTCTTGCCATAGAGGGAGTACAAAGAAGGTTCACCAGATTGATTCCTGGGATGGCAGGACTTTTATATGATGAAAGACGAGATCAACTAGGCTTATACTCGCTGGAATTTAGAAGATTGAGGGGGGATCTTATTGAAATGTATAAAATCCTAAAAGGATTGGACAGGCTAGATGCAGGAAGATTGTTCCTGATGTTGGGGAAGTCCAGAACCAGAGGTCACAGTTTAAGGATAAAGGGGAAGCCTTTTAGGACAGAGATGAGGAAAAACTTCTTCACACAGAGAGTGGTGAATCTGTGGAATTTTCTGCCACAGGAAACAGTTGAGGTCAGTTCATTGGCTATATTTAAGAGGGAGTTAGATATGGCCCTTGTGGCTGAAGGGATCAGGGGGTATGGAGAGAAGGCAGGTACAGGGTTCTGAGTTGGATGATCAGCCATGATCATACTGAACGGTGGTGCAGGCTCGAAGGGCCGAATGGCCTACTCCTGCACTTATTCTCTATGTTTCTATGTTTCTAATGCAAGAGAACATTTGAGAAGGGAATCAAGAGGGTAAAAGAACGCATGAGTTTGCTCTACTAGACAAGGAGAAGGAGAATCCAAGCAGCTGCTACAGGTATATTAAGAGCAAAAGGATAACAAGGGACAAAATCGGATAATTGTACTATCATATTTTCAACAATTTCACAGATTCCACCACTCATCTGTATGCTACAGGCAATTTAGAAAGGCCAATTTACCTACTAATCCACACGTTTGGCTTTTTTGACACTGATCAACAGAAAAGACTTTCATATCAAAGTGAAAAAAAAATTTCAAATTGGTTTAAGTTTATTTCAATTATTAAACACAAAATAATTGTATAATTACTCACCCCCTTCAAGTGAGTATTTAGTAGATGCACCTTTTGCAGCAATTACAGCCTTGTGTCTGTATGGATAGGTCAGTCAGCTTTGCACATCTGGACACTACAATTTTTCCCCATTCTTCTTTATAAAACTGCTCAAGCTCTGTCATATCCCATGGGGATCGTGAGTGTACAGCCTTTTCAAGTCCAGCCATAAATTTTCCATTGGATTGAGGTCTGGACTTTGTCTGCGCCATTCTAGTACATAAACTTTGTTGTTTTTAAGCAATTCTTGTGTAGCTTTGGCTTTATGCTTGAGGTCATTGTCTTGCTGTAAAACAAATCTTCTCCCAAGTCGCAGTTCTCCAGGATTTCCCTGTATTTTGTTGCATTAATTTTACTCTCTACCTTCACAAGCCTTCAAGGGCCTGCTGCAGTGAAGCATCCCCACAGCATGATGCAGCTACCGCCATGTTTCACGGTAGGGATGGTGTGTTTTTGATGTTGTACGATATTTGGCTTATGCCAAACATAGTGTTTAGTCTGATAGCCAAGAAAACTCAATTTTGGTTTAACCAGACCATAGAGCTTTCTTCCAGCTGACTTCAGAGTCTCACACATGCCTTCTGGCAAACTGTAGCCAAGATTTCATGTGAGTTTTTTCAACAGTGGCTTTCTGTTTGCCACTCTCCCATAAAATGGCAACTGATGAAGCATCCAGACAAACTGTTGTTGTATCACAGTCTCTCCCATCTCAGCCACTGAAGCTTGTAACTCCTTCAGATTTGTCATAAGTCTCTTGGTGGCCTCCCTCACGAGTCCCCTTTTTGCACAATAACTCAGTTTTTGAGGGTAGCTTGCTCTTGGCAGATTTCCAGCTGTACCATATTCTTTCCATTTCCTGATGATCGACTTAACTGTACTCCAAGGGATATTCAATGACTTGGAAATTTTCTAGTATCCATCTCCTGACTTGTGCTTTTTAATAACATTTTCACAGAGCTGCTTGGAGATTCTTTTGTTTTCATGGTGTAGTTTTTGCCAGGATACTGACTTACCAGCAGCTGGATCTTCCAGATATAGGTGTATTTTTACAACAATCAGTTGAAACACTTTGATTGCACACAAAACTCCAAAGACATCTCCATTGAACTAATTATGTGACTTCTAAAACCAATTGGCTGCACCAGTGATGAATTGCTGTGTAATATTAAAGGGGGGGGGGTGAATACTTATGTAATCAATTATCTTGTGTTTTATATTTCTAATTAATTTAGATCACTTTGTAGAGATCTGTTTTCATTTTGACATGAAAGAGACTTTTTCTGTTGATCAGTGTCAAGAAAAACCAAATTGTAAAACAATGAACCATGAAGACTTCCCAGGGAGGGTGATTAATTTTTATTGGCACTGTATGTACATATATATATATATATCCTATATTTAATTTTAATAGTATATATTATTATCATCAGTGGTGGGGCATCTGAACATCTCGAGAGGCAATGGTGTGACACTTTTTCTGATGTTTCCTTGGGTTGTAGACTTGGGATTTTTGCACTTTCTGGAGTGGCTGTACAGCCCCACTGTAGAGTGACAGTCTCTTTCACAGAGGCTGCGGGTGAATGAGGAAGGTGCTCTGGGTGATGTATCTCTGGCTTTTCTTCGGGCTCTCTTGTTGATCAGCATGTTGGCCCTTGCTATCTCAGCATGTTGTAAACCACTTTTGATTGCGGCCCTCCATGCTGTCCAGTCTTCAGCTGTTTCCTCCCGTGTGTTGAGGTCGAAGCCTGCCAGCTTCATATCACGCTTGCAGACGTCCCTGTGGTGGAGATATGATCTTCCTCATGAGTGGTAACCCTCACAACAGCTCACCATGCAGCACATCCTTAGGAATATTTCGTAGTTTGTCTATTTGACATGCCCCAACCATCTGCGGGGTCTGTGACTGAAGAGTAGTGCGTGGATGCTGGAGGTGTCAGCCCACTGCAGCACCTCTGTGTTGGTGATTCTGTCCTGCCACCATTATCCTTGTTAGGATGTTCTTTAAAATTTGCTTCTGTACAATAATGTGAGTATAGATGTGCATAGTCCAGCTCTCTTCGGCCTCCTCAGAAAGTAGAGGCATTGGTGTGTTTTCCGGATTGTGTATGATGAGTTCTCCCCAAGGCCTTGTGGGTTTCCTCAAGGTGCTTTGCTTTCCTCCCGCATTTCAAAGACATACAAGTTAGGGTTTATAAGTTGTCAGCATGTTATGTTGATGCCAGACACATGGAGACACTTGCTAGCTGCCCCCAACACATCTTGGAATGACATAAACAGTACAGCTCTCTGTATGTTTCAATGTACATGTGACAAATAAAGCTAATCTTTCCCTTTAAATCTTAACAAAAAAGCAAATAAAGCAAAGGAGGGAAGGAGAAGACGGCAACGCGACGCAGTGTGCGCGGCCACTCCGAAATGATATCGTATTTGTAAGTAGGTACCGTGCACAATCCTGATTTGATGGAGTCAGATGTGAGAAGCACAGAGGAACATCTGGAGAAACTTCTGAAATGCCTGCTTCGCTGCCACTGCTACTGTGCGATCGAGAATCTCCAGAGAGGAAGGCCCCAAGTCCATGGCTTTGCATGTTGCCTGTTGCCTGTTGTCAAGGCCAGGGTCGAAGCGCTCGGCAGAAATGGTGCTCGATGCTCGGTATCGGAGGGCTGGTCGGAGGCTCAAAGTTTTTGGACAGACTCAAGAGTCGGCTGTGGTCAGGTGCTTCCAGGGTGCTGCATCGGCAAGTTTGCGGCGCTGGAAGCTCATGGCAGGGAGAGTTTTTCTTCCATCTACTGTCTGCATGAGATGATGGGACTTTCGAGAGACTTTGAGACTTTTTTTTACCGTGCCCATGGTCTGTTCTTTATCAAATTACGGTATTGTTTTACACTGTTGTAACTATATGTTATAATTATGTGGTTTTTGTCAGTTTTTCAGTCTTGGTTTGTCTTGTGTTTCTGTGATATCATTCTGGAGAAACATTGTATCATTTCTTAATGCATGCATTACTAAATGACAATAAAAGAGGACAGCGTGTCCTCATAATCTAATCTAAACTAATCTAAATCTGTTGACCATTAACTAAATCATTGGCATGTGTGTTTAAGGAAGTAGCAATTAACAGAGAAATAATAACAGCATTGGAAAAGGAATCAAAGGACAGCCATAAGAAGTTGCCACTGTCTTGCAGCCACCAGTGAAAAACAAAAAAAAATCTTGTGGATATTTAATTTTAATCATTTTTATTTATTGCCTGGAAAGATTTCCAAGGATTTGGCCTAGGAGAAAAGAGCTGAAATTGCAGTTTACTCATGGACCGAGGCTCAAGACGAGCAAGGTTTTTATGCAGCTATTTCAGTGCGGTTCCTTGAATTAACCCTGACTACATTTCTGAAACTTCATTCCCCATAATACTGTGGATGGTTGATGATACAATCTTATGCAATCTACACCCTTCCCAGAGATTTATCTGTAAAAACCGTGCCTGTATATCTGATAGAAAAAAATAGAATTCATATAAAAAGTCATGAAGCATTAATGATCATATTTATCTTAATAAATGCATGTAAATCGTCTTCTAGGTTGTTCAGCAGTAGTTATCACCTGTTCTTTGAGAGATCTATTTAGCAGCGCAGTTGTGTAGCTCTTGGTACTGTCGCCTCAAAGCTCTGCTGACGTTGGTTCAATCCTGATCTCTGGCACTGTCCGTGTGGAGTTTGCATGTTCTGCGGATGACTGCATGGGTTTCTTGCAGATTCTCTTGTTTTCTCCCAAATCCTGGGGACCCAGAGGTGACCTGTCTTGAGGTTGGAGGCCTGTTATAGTGCGTATCAGGGGATGGTAGTAGGAGGAGGAAGGAGGGAGTTGGTCTTGCTGTTGTTGTCCTGTTTTGTTCTGTTATTATTGTTGCTACTTGTATTGTTCTGCTGAACGTTGTGGGCACCAGTATGTGTGGCCACACTTGCGGGCTTCTCCCTGCACATCCTTGGGTGTTTTGGCTGTTTATGGAAGCAACACATTTCACTGTATATTTTAAATAAATAAATCTAAATTTATGTAAATCTAAATCTACATATATCTAAATCTAAATCCCAAAACAAGCACTATCAATTTCTCCTGTGCATCTGAGTGCTAGAATCGGGGGAGTTAATGTGATTTGGGAAGAAAAGTAACGGGATCAATGTAATGAGCACTTGATGACCATCTGAGATTTGATGGTCCGAAGAGCTGATTCTCATGCAATGACTTTCTATCCTCACTGTTTTAGGAACAGTTTCTTCATCTCTGTCATTATATCTCCGAACAGTCCATGAACCCATGAACACTCATTATCATTATGTGCCATGTCATGTGACGTAGGCGGTCGTGGTCTATCCATACTATGATTGCTCTTGGCAAATTTTTATGCAGGAGTGGTTTGCCATGTCTTTTCGGGTGCAGTGCCTTTGCAAGACAGGTGACGCTAGCCATTATCAATATTCTTCAGAGATTCTCTGCCAGCTGTCAGTGGTCTCATAAGAAAGGCTTACGATGTGCCCCCACTGCTCCCAAGACTTAATGTGACCCCGATCGGGGGGCTAAGCAGATGCTACACCTTGCCCAAGGGTGATTTGTTAGGCTACCGGACAGAAGGAGTGGCTTATACCTCACTTGGGAGAGATGTATCTCCACCCCACCATCCATGAATACCAGCTCCCTATTTTGCACTCTTTTTGGACTTTTCTTTATATTTCTCCTTGTAACTTATAGTACTTTTTTGGATATTGCACCATACTGCTGTAAAACACCAAATTTCATGACATACTCTCATGCCCAATTTAATACAGACAGATCTGGAACCTAGTGTGACCTTCAGCTGCCATAATCCATTCCCTTCAAGGTTCGATGCGTTGTGTATTCAGAGCTGCTCTTCTGCACACCATTGTTATAACACGTAGTTATTTAAGTTACCAACATCTTCCTGTCAGCTTGAACCAGTCTGCCCATTCTCCTCTGAACTCTCTGATTATCAAAGTGTTTTCACCTACAGAAATGGCACTCACGGGATGTTTTTCCCTCCTGTTTTTACACCATTCCCTGTAAACTCTACAGGCTGTTGTACGTGAAGATCCAGGTAGTTAGCATTTTCTTAGACACTCACACCACCCCGTCTGGCACCAACGGTCACTCCACGGTCAAAGTCACTTAGATCACATTTTTTCCCCACTCTGATGTTTGGTCTGAACAACTGAACCTCTTGACCATGTCTGCATGCTTTAATGAATTGAGTTGCATAAACATGATTGGTTGATTAGATATTTGCATTAGTGAGCAGATGTACAGATGTATCTAATAAAGTGACTACTGAGTGTATATTTCTTATTGTAACTTATTATAATATCTTTGCACCATACTGCTGCAAAACAACAAATTTCATGACATATGTCAATGATAATAAACCTGATTTAGATTATGATTTGTCTGAGCCTCCAATGCTGTAAAGAAAACAATCCATTTTCCCATCCTCCTGTTATAGTAACACTCTTCAATTGAGATCACGTCCTGCTGAACCTCTTTTGCAGAGCTCCAAAGCATCCATGCCTTTCCTTAAGTGTAGCAACCAGAACTGTACATGATAGTCCACATGTGGCCTGACTCAAATTTTATGCAGTTGTAACATGACTTTCATACTCACAGCTCCAGCTCCTGAAGGCAAGCGTGATATACACAGCCATAAATTTGGCCATCGAGTTCAGCTTTGCAGTTTCAGAAGTTCTTAGTGTTTATTCATTAAAGTGACTACAATTAACTTCACAATCTGAATCGGGTTTTATATCATTAATATATATTGTGAAATGTGTTGTTTTGTGCCAGCATTACAGTGTAAAGACATAAAAAAATCACCATAAGTTACAATAAACACACAAATAGATAGATGGATGCAAGGAAGTCTGAGGATGGTGGAAATCCAAACAAATGCACACAAAATGCTGGAGGAACTTCGCAGGTTGGGGAGCATCTATAGAAATGAGTAAGCAGTTGACGTTTCCAGCCAAGACCCTTATTCTGGATGGATAGATTGATAGATGAATAAATAAATAGATAAATGAATGAATGAATGGTGTGAAAGAGGAATAGAGCGGTAGTGATTATGGCTTCATAGACCATTCAGAAGTCTGATGGTGGATGTAAAGATGTCATAGTCCGGTCCATGAAGTCCATATTCCAGTTCACGGTCCAGTCCATCGACCCTTGCTCCAGGTTTTCCTATCTACCCTGTTTCTGTTCTTGTTGAACTCTAATTGAGGCAGCTGATGCTCATTGGGGCTGGCTGCATAAATACCTTCAGAGACCAGGGCGTGGCTGTTGGATTGTTCTTGTCCTTACTCCTTGTATCCCTTCCCCTGCCTTCTGTTTCCTCGGCTGAAGCCCTGCCTTGTCTTGCCGGTAACTCTCACCTTGCCTGAAGTTCTTTTCTTGCCTTGCTTTGCCTGTAGCCTTGCCTTGTCTTGCTGTCTGGTCCTGGAGCCACCCTGTAGCTAGCTCCCTTCCTATCCCTTGCCTCCGCCCAGGTAAGCCAGGCCGTCTTGCCGTTACCTGAGGTTGGTTCTGTCCCTTCCTGTCCCTTGCCTCTGTCGGGTGGTGATCTACTCCCTGCCTAGGTGATCCACGCCCTGCCCAGGAGGAGCCTGCCCAGCCTTGCCTCAAGTCTCAAGCCTCCAATCTCCAGCCTCGCCTCGCCTCACGTCTCCAGCCTCCAACCTCGCCTCACCTCACGTCTCCAGCCTCCATCCTAGCCTTGCCTCAAGTCTCCAGCCTCCAGCCTCGCCTCAAGTCTCCAGCCTCGCCTCGCCTCAAGTCCCCAGCCTCCAGCCTCGCCTCGCCTCAAGTCTCCAGCGTCCAGCCTCCAGCCTCACCGCACGTCTCCAGCCTCCAGCCTTGCCTCGCCTCAACTCTCTAGCCTCCAGCCTCGCCTCGCCTCAAGTCTTCAGCCTCCAGCCTCACCTCGCCTCAAGTCTCCAGCCTCCAGCCTTGCCTCGCCTCAACTCTCTAGCCTCCAGCCTCGCCTCCCCTCAAGTCTTCAGCGTCCAGCCTCCAGCCTCACCTCAAGTCTCCAGCCTCCAGCCTCGCCTCGCCTCACGTCTCCAGCCTCCAGCCTCGCCTCGCCTCACGTCTCCAGCCTCCAGCCTCGCCTCACCTCACGTCTCCAGCCTCCTGCCTCGCCTCACCTCACGTCTCCAGCCTCCAGCCTCGCCTCACCTCAAGTCTCCAGCCTCCAGCCTCACCTCACGTCTCCAGCCTCGCCTCGTCTCACCTCGCCTCGTCTCCAGCCTCCAGCCTCACCTCAAGTCTCCAGCCTCCAGCCTCGCCTCACCTCACCTCAAGTCTCCAGCCTCCAGCCTCACCTCATGTCTCCAGCCTCGCCTCGTCTCACCTCGCCTCAAGTCTCCAGCCTCCAGCCTCACTTCAAGTCTTCAGCCTCCAGCCTCGCCTCACCTCACCTCAAGTCTCCAGCCTCCATCCTCCAGCCTCACCTCACGTCTCCAGCCTCGCCTCGCCTCACCTCACCTCAAGTCTCCAGCCTCGCCTCGCCTCACCTCACCTCAAGTCTCCAGCCTCCAGCCTTGCCTCAAGTCTCCAGCCTCCAGCCACCAGCCTCGCCTCAAATCTCCAGCCTCCAGCCTCCAGCCTCGCCTCAAGTCTCCAGCCTCCAGCCTCCAGCCTCACCTCTAGTCTCCAGCCTCCAGCCTCGCCTCTAGTCTCAAGTCTCCAGCCTCGAGCCTCGCCTCTAGTCTCCAGCCTCCAGCCTCGCCTCTAGTCTCAAGTCTCCAGCTTCCTGCCAAGCCTCGCCTTGTCTCTTGCCTAGCCTTAAGCTTGTAGACTCCAGCCTCTAACCTCTAGCCTCTTGCCAAGCCAAGTCCCTAGCCTCGAGCCTCTTGCCAAGCCAAGTCAAGTCCCTAACCTCGAGCCTCTTGCCAAGCCAAGCCAAGTCTCTAGCTTCGAGCCTCTTGCCAAGCCAAGTCTCTAGCCTCTAGCTTCTAGCCTGAAGACTCCAGCCTCGTCCTGCCTGCCTGCCAAGCCTTGTCCTTGCCTAGTTCTGGGGTCCGAGCCAGAGGCAAGACCCACGTAATGGGTCCTTGTCCAGTCTCTGACTCGGAGTGCAAGCCCGGGCTCCTAGCTCTCTTGTTCAGTCCTGTTCCAGGTTCGTGGTTTTCCTGTCCATGTCCTTGCCATCGCCCTGTATCCTAGTCCTGTCCCTAGTACTTCAGTGTCTGTGTCTTGCACTTGGGTCTGTTCCCAGCCGTGCCCTTATGACAAAAGAGGCTGTTCTTAAGGTGTTGAGCGTTGGTCTCCAGGCTCCAATATCTGCTCCCCAATGGTAGTAATGAGAAGAGGACATCTCCTGCTTGGTGAGGGTCCTTAATGATGGATGCCAGCTTCCTGAGACAGTGCCCTTTGAAGACATCCTCTACGGTGGGGATGGTCATGCCTGTGATGGGGCTGACCGAGTCTACAAGCCTCTAAACCCTTTTTCAATCCAGATTATTGGAACTTCCATACCAGACAGTAATAACAACTGAAGATTAGCTTAATTTGTCACATGTACATCAAAGCATACAGTGAAATCCATCATTTGCATGAAATCAAATCAACGAGGATTGTGCTGGGTAGCATTGCAGACCAAATGGTTCACAATTTGGTAATGTGGCGATGAACCAAAATGTCACATGGCAGAAGATGGTGGACAGTCAGAATCATTTTCCCAGCGTAGAAATGTCAAACACCTGAAGTTTAAGGTTAAAAAGGATCAAAATCAGAACCAGAATCAGGTTTAATATTGTTTAATCTGTGCACAACTGCATACCAATTAATTAAAAGAACGGACATGGGAGATGGCTTTAACAGCTGCATTCACATTGCAGCGAGTGAGAGAGAGAGAGAACTGCATGTGTAGACATCAGATCATGCACAGACAGTAGGTTAATATGTAGTGTCTTGCTGTGAAAGACACATAGCCATACATTACAAATATCACTGACATATGTCATGATATTTGCAGTGGCAGTGCAATACATCAAAAAGCTATAAATTACAATAAGAAATATATTTTACAAATAGTTAAGTACGTAGTGTAAAAAGAGAACAAAATTAGTGAGATAGTGTTCATGGTTTAGTACATTGACCATTCAGAACTCTGATGCCAGAGGGGAAGAAGTTGTTCCTAAAACCTTGAATGTGTGTCCTGTACCTCTAAGTAAGTAAATAAATAAATAAACAAATTAATAAATAAGTGGGTTGATAGACATATAGATAAATAGATAAGAAAGCAACTTAAAAAATAACTAAACAGGAAACAAATTCATTTTTACTCTCTTCCTGTTCATTGATTTGAATGGACTATAGAATCTTGCATGATGGAAAAACAATGGTAGCTCGCTGCTCCTGGCTGAGGTAGTTTAACTGATTATCGTGAATCAGTTTTGAAGGATTACTCACATGACATTACCATTTGCAAAACTGTCCATACTCTGCATGTGATACAAACACTTAGAGAGTAAAGAGTAACAGCAATTGTCATTGTTGTACAACACAGAAAAAAAACTGTTCACTCATTGTGTCCTTTAACCCATTTTATATTTAACCCATTTTATTCCCCCCCCCTTTCCCACCAGCACCCCCTAGATTACCATAGAAAGAAATATTTTCTTGAAGCGTAACAGCTCGATGTGGCAACTGCTCTGCACATAACTGCAAAAAACTGCAGGGAGTTATGGACATAGAACACGTCACAGGAACCAGCCTGCTCTCCGTGGACTTTGTCTATACTTTTTACTGGCTCAGTAAAGCAGCCTGGATAATCAGAGACCTCACTCACACTGGATATCCTCTCTTCTCCCCTCTCCCCATCGGGCAGAGGACAGCGCGTACCACCAGGCTTCAGGATGGTTATCAGAATGGACTTCTAGCATGACAAGAAGGACTCTTTGCCTTGCGAATACCTCATTATCTTGCACTTTACCATTTACCTGCACTGAACTTTCTCTGTCGCTGTTAAACTTTATTCTGCATTCTGTTGTTGTTTTACCTTGTTTTACCTCAGTGCACTGTGTAATGATTTGATCTGTATGAACAGTACGCAAGACAAGCTTTTCTCTGTATCTCGGTACATGTGTACTCTGATGTTTCAGTCCACCTCATCAAGGCCCGGTAACTCGACATTCTCTGCTCTCTTCTGTCTTTTTCCTTTTATACTGCCTCAATATACTTATGTACAGAGTGATCTGTCTGTATGGCATGAAAATAAGACTTGGGTGACACTGTAGCGTAGTGGTTAGGGCAATACTTTACATCAACAACAATCAGTGATGGGGTTCAATTCCCACCGCAGTATTGTATTGCATTGTATTTATTTTAATTCTTACATCCAAGGGAGTAAAAATCTTCATGTTGTGTCTCCGTCGCAAGGTACAGGCAATAAAGAGGGTAAATGGAGGATATTGCCCAAACACGAAGATTTTAACATAATTGTTTCATATACATGTATGTATTGTCTACATGTATGTACAGTCAGATATGCAATCAGATCCATGTGTATTGATAAATCTGATGGCCTGGTGAAAAACTGTCCCAGATCCTGTTGGTTCTGGCCTTAATGCTGTGGTACTGTTTGCCAGACAGTAGCAGCTGAAACAGTTTGTGGTTGGGGCAGCTGGAGTCCCTGATGATCTTCGGGGCCCTTGTTACACACCTGCTGCTGTAAATGTCCTGAATGGAGGAAAGTTCACATCCACAGATGTGCTGGGCGTTCGGCACCACTCTCTACAGGGCCCTGTGATTGAGGGAAGTACAGTTCCCATACCAGGCGATGATACAGCCAGTCGGGATGCTCTCAATGGTGCCCCGTTGAAAGTCCTGAGGATTTGGAGACTCATGCCAAACCTCTTCAGCCGTCTGAGGTCTGAAGTGAAGGAGGCACTGCGTTGCTTTCTAAAGAGTATGTGTGTTTTCCCCCTGAATTCCTCCCAGAACACGAGTTTCCACCTTCAATCCAAAGATATACAGATTAGGGCTAGGGCCTATATTTCCCATTTGCGGGCTGCCCCCGGCACAATCCTCATTGATGCAGACAACAATTTTCACTGCCTGTTTTGACGTATATCCCGCATATGAAAAATAAAACCAAGCTTGTCTTAAAACGTTGCTGTTTGTTGTGTTTGGTGCTGTTGTGCTCTGTGTTCGGCCGAGTATTGTGGGCATGTTGTGTTGGTGCCGGAAGCATGGCAACCTTTGTGGGCTGCCCCCAGCGCATCCTCGGATGGTGTTGGGCGTTCATACAAGAAACACATTTCACTGTATGTTTCGATGTTTCGATGTTTGTGACAAATAAATTGTCTTATCTGAAAACCTTTCACTGTATCTCAGTACAAGTAACAATAGTAAACAGGTTACCAATTACTGAAATGTTTAGCATGAGTATATGGGTTGAAAAGCCTTTTTCTATCCCTTATGACTCTAAAGACTCAGGGTGCAGAGGTATTTCTTTAGAACAGGTTGATGGACTTAATTTTTATTTGTAGATCAACTTCTTGTGCCACAGCTCAGTAACAGAGAGTGAAGGTCTCACAATAGTGCAGGCAGGACAACGGCTGTTCGAAGTTCATTTCCAGCACATTCTGTAAGAAATTTGTACGTTCTCCCCGTGAACCTTGTGCGTTTCCTCTGGTTTTTGCAGTTTCCTCCCACAGTCCAAAGACCTGCTGGTTAGTAGGTTAATTTGTCATTATAAATTGTCCTCTGATTAGGCAAGGATTAAATAGGTGAGTTGCTGGGCGGGAAGGGCTTGTTCCCGTGCGGTACGTCTAAATAAATAAATTCATTAATTCTCTGTTCTGTCTAAAAAAATCTGCATAAATAATCCAAAATAAATTATCGTTGAGGATACTCACAGCTTATTAAAACTGCATTTAGTATTGATGTTTCAGTGTAAATAATTAGTTCATGGCATCAATTGAACCTGATTTTCTGTTTTACTCCATAAGATCATTATAGGAGCAGTATTATGACATTCTGCCGATCTAGTCTGCTCCACTATTCCATCATGGCTGATTTATTATCCCTCTTAACTCTATTCTCCTGCCTTCTCCCCATAAATATTGAGCCCTGATCAATCAAGGGCCTGTCAACCTCCACTTTAAATATATCAAATGACTTGGCCTGCACAGCCGTCTGAGGCAATGAATTCCACAGTTTCATCACCCCCGGCTAAAGAAATCTTTCCTTTTCTCAGTCCCCTCAATTCCGAGGCTGTATCCTCTGGTCTCAGACTTGCCCACTATAGGAAACATCCTCTACATGTCTACTCTATATAGGCCTTTCATTGTTTGATAGGTTTCAATGAGAAAACACTCCTCACACATTTACACTTTCCTTCCCAGGATAATTCTCGTAAACTTCCTCTTTCATTCAGCGTCCTGCTTACCTTGGTCTGCTTGTGTGAGCTGGATCAGACCTGACAATGTTGCCACGATTGAGCAGTTTGCCTCTCAGTGGGACTCGGGAGAAAAAGCAGGAGGTGGTGTCACAATCATGTAGGCTGGAAAGGAGAACTTCCAATACCCTGCACTGCACCTGATCTGAAATTTAGATTTACTTATCACGTGTCCATCGACACATACAATGAAATGTGCCATGTGCTCCAACAAGTAACACACCCAAGAATGTGCAAGGGGCAGCCCGCCAATGTCATCACACATTCTAGCACCAACATAGCATGTCCACAATGCTTGGCGGAATAACACACAGAATATCTGGTAACACACATAAAAATTGCTGGTGAACGCAGCAGACCAGGCAGCATCTCTAGGAAGAGGTACAGTCGACGTTTCGGGCCGAGACCCTTCGTCAGGACTAACCGAAAGAAGAGCTAGAAAGAAATTTGAAAGTGGGAGGGGGAGGGGGAGATCCAAAGTGATAGGAGAAGACAGGAGGGGGAGGGATGGAGCCAAGAGCTGGACAGGTGATTGGCAAAAGGGATATGAGAGGATCATGGGACAGGAGGCCTAAAGGGGGAGGGGGGAAGCCCAGAGGATGGGCAAGGAGAATAGTGAGAGGGACAGAGGGAGAAAAAGAGAGAGAGAGAGAAAAAAATATAATAATACTAATAAATAAATAACGGATAGGGTACGAAAGGGAGGTGGGGCATTAACAGAGGTTAGAGAAGTCAATGTTCATGCCATCCGGTTGGAGGTTATCCAGACGGAATATAAGGTGTTGTTCCTCCAACCTGAGTGTGGTTTCATCTTGACAGTAGAGGAGGCTGTGAATAGACATATCAGAATGGGAATGGGATGTGGAATTAAAATGTGTGGCCACTGGGAGATCCTGCTTTCTCTGGCAGAGTGTAGGTGTTCAGCGAAACGGTCTCCCAGCCTGCGTCGGGTCTCGCCAATATATAGAAGGCTGCATCGGGAGCACCGGACGCAGTATATCACCCCAGCTGACTCACAGGTGAAGTGTCGCCTCACCTGGAAGGACTGTCTGGGGTACTGAATGGTGGTGAGGGAGGAAGTTTAAGGGCATGTGTATCTGGTGTTCTGTCTAAATTTCAGTAGTGACAACATCTCTGAAGATCTATTCTGGGCCCAGCATATCGAGACAGTTTACAAAAAGGCACAACAGCTGCCATATTTCATTAGAAGTTTGAGGAGATTTGGTGTGTCACCAAAGACACTCACAAAGTCCGACAGATGTACCGCAGAGAGCAGTCTAACTGGCTGCATCAGCATCTGGATTGGGGGTGATGACCCCGCACAGGATCAAAATAAGCTGCAGAAGGTTGTGAACTCAGTCAGCTCCATCATGGGCACTAACCTCCCCAGCATGCAGAACATCTTCAAGGAGTGATGCCTTGAAGAAGCGCATCTATCATTAAGGACCCCCATCACCGAGGACAAGCCCTGTTCTCATTGCTGCCATCAGGGAGGAGGTACAGCGGCCTGCAGACACACTCAACAATTCAGGAACAGCTTCTTCCCCTCTAGTTCCTGAATGGACATTGAACCCATGAACACTACCTCATTACTTTTTCTCTTTTTGCACTACTTCCTTAATTTACTTCTTATAGTAATGTATAGTTTTTATTATTATGAATTGCAATGTACTGCTTCCCCATATCAACAAATTTCGCAACATATGCCAGTGATACTAAACGTGATTCTGATTCTGAATACACTTCAGAAGTAATCAATTGCCTTAGAGCCCCTTTGAGGATTTTTCCTTTAAGGCATGTTTCTTTCTTTACTACAGTAAAATGCATGTACGAACACCACAGCCCCGCCTCCACCTTAATCCCCACTGATAACCTCTCGAAAAAGACACACAAATCTAATCATTTATAGGTGAATGAAACAGGATGCCCAAACTGTCTTGAAAATGTTTAAAAAATGTATAAAATGGAAGGGAAGCAAAGAATAATGAGGCATTACAGCAAGAGGTCTCATTTACTTTTATACTTCTACTTTATACTCTCTGACAGTAGCGATTCACAAAATCGGATACTAATGCCTTCACACCGTTAATTTCACTGGAGTGAAGGTCACCTCTGCTACTACCTTTAATATCACCAAGCTCTGCTTATGCTAACCGATACTCTATTGCCTCGTCCTATATTTATCCTGCTGCCAGGATAATCAAGGACACGACCCACCCAGCCAACACACTTTCCGTCCCTCTTGCCTCCAGGAGAAGGCTCAGGAGCTTGAAGACTCGTACGGCCAGATCTGGGAACAGCTTCTTTCCATCTGTGATAAGACTGCTGAACAGATCCTGACCCGGATCTGGGCCGTACCCTCCAAATATCCGGACCTGCCTCTCGGTTTTTTTGCACTACCTTACTTCCCATTTTTCTATTTTCTATCTATGATATATAATTTAAATTTTTAATATTTACTAATTGTAACTATTTTTAATATTTTAAATATTTAATATTTGTAATCCAGGGAGTGGGAAGCGCAGAATCAAATATCACTGTGATGATTGTTCATTCTAGTACCAATTGTCTGGCGACAATAAAGTATAAAGTATAAAGTATTTAATTAGAAAAGATCAGAATCAAGGTGGTATTTTTTACACCTTGAGTGGTAGTTGCTTGCAGCAGGCAGCCAGGGGTAGTAGTGGAAGCGGATATGAGAGTAGTGACTGATGGCTGTCAATTAGACACATGACTATGCAGAGAATGGAAGGATCATGTAGAAACAGTGAAATATAGTCTAATTTGTCACTATTTTTGGAGCAGACCTATGGTTTCTGTTCCTGTTCTACAGTACTATGCAAAAATCCTAGGCACTTATAATAAACAGGAGAAAGTCTGTAGATGCTGGAGATTGAAAGCAACAAACACAAGATGCTGGAGGAACTCAGCAGGCCAGACAGTATCTATGGAAAAGAATAGATAATCGATGTTTAGGGCCAAGACCCTTCATCAGGACTGAGAAGGAAGGGGGAAGACAACAGAATAAAGACCATAAGGCCATAACATATAGTAGCAGAATTAGGTTATTTGGCCCATCGAGTCTGCTCCGTCATTTCTTCATACTGATCCAATTCTCCTTTCAGCCCCATTCTCTTGCCCTCTCCTCGTATCCCTTCATGCCTTGACCAATCAGAATCTATCAACCTCTGCCGTAAATATTTGTAAAGACTCGGCCTCTGCAGCTGCCCGTGGCAACGAATTCCACAGATTCACCATTCTCTGGTTAAAGCAGTTCTCCCTCACCTCCATTCTAAAAGGACATACTTCTACTCTGAGGCTGCGTCCTCTGGTCCCAGACTCTCCGACCATAGGGAGATACTCAACATTCTCTCCACATCTACTCTATCAAAGCCTTTCACCATTTGATAGGTTTTAATCAGTTTACCCTCATTCTTTTGAATTCTAATAAATACAGGCTCAGAGCCATCAAATGCTCTTCATATGACAAGCCATTCAATCCTGGTATCATTTTTATGAACCTCCTTTGAACCTTCTCCAATGACAGCGTATCCTTTCGAAGATAAGGGGTCCAAAACTACTCACAATATTCCAAGTCTCACCAGTAGTGCTTCATAAAGCCTCAACATTACATCCTTGCTTTTATATTCTAGTCCTCTTGTAACGAATGGCATTTGCCTTCCTCAACGCAAATTAATCTGCAAATTAATTTTTAAGGAATCCTTCACAAGGACTCCCAAGTCACTTTGTGTCTCAGGTTTTTAAACTTTTCCTCCATTTAGAAAATAGTTAACCCTTTTACTTCTTCTACCAAAGTGCATGACCATACACTTCCCAACACTATATTCAATCGGCCACTTCTTTGCCCATTCTCCTAATCTGTCTAAGTCTTTCTGCAGCCTCTCTCCTTCCTTAAAACTACCTGTCCCTCCACCCATCTCTGAATCATACGCAAACTTTGTAACAAAGCCATCACTTCTATCATCCAACTCATTGACAAAAAGAATTGGTCCGAACACAGACCCCTGTGGAACACCATTAGTGACCAGCAGGCAATCATAAAGTGCTTCCTTGGTTTCCAGTCTTTGCCAACTTCCAGTCAGCCACTGCTTTATCCATGTTAGTGCCTCAGGTTCTATTGGCTACATAAGTCAAGGGAAGACAATCTCTGGCCCCACCAAATGTATGAGATTGAGGTGCAACCCTCCTGTTTAGGAGGATACTGCATGATGTGTTCCCCTGTTACAAATCAGTACCATGACATAACAGACAGTACACCATATGCAATTAAACAATTTAGCTTTATAATTCTTAATTTATTAAAGAGTTAGTAAAGTAAAACAAAAAGAAAAGGGCCCCTTTTAATAAACAGTCTACACCTGTAATATGCACAAGTTGGAGCTCATGGTTTCCCTTCCGTTGGTCCTCCATCGATTTCCCTGGGCTTCCTCGACTCCTGGCCCCACTTCATGTCCACTCCTTTCTGCTGTCTACGACCTCTCCTTTCTGGCATCTTCTCTCCCCATCTTCCACAGAACAAAAGACTCAGTTCACCTCATTCTCAGGCACAGAACAGGAAAAAATACTCCCTTCACTGGACGGCACACATTCCAAAGTCACCATTATCCCTAGCCATAACCCATTTACTGCCACTACAGAAAAACCATTACTTTAGCAGTGAAACCTTTCCCAGGGTGCTACACTCTCCCCTCACCAAATTTAGTCATGTCCTCGTGACATTGAGATAATTTCCCAACCCTTCATGCAAAGCACTAAGTCCAACCCAGGTGTAAAAGGCACTGACTTAGCTCCCCCCAAAGTGACAGGGGCCACACACTGATCCCCCGGTTCTACATAGGCCATCCCCTCACTGTGTCTCTTTTAAGTTTTCCCAGTGACTCTCTCTGCTTAGGTACCCGGACTCACTCTCTGAGGGGTTTCCCGTCATTCATACTCCCACCTGACGTGTCCCTCTTCACCACAGTTGTAACAGACAATACCGGCCGCTCCCCTTTTTGCATGACACCGGCCGCTAGCAGCATAGTCCGTCCCCTTACGGGGTCCACCTCCCTATCAGCTCCATCATATAGGGGGTGGCCACACTCACTGATAACAATCTGAACATCTCAGTTCTCAACTCTGCCACAGTCTCCTCTATCTCTCCCCGGGGCAGGCTATCCGTGGTCTCCTCACCACAGGGCAACACGACTGACGACTATACCCTGCTGACAGAGGCTTCCGTGCCTCTGATGCATTCTCCTCCTCGTACGTCTCTGATCACCTCAACAAACGGGGGGGGGGGGGGGACCGCGTCTTACAAGACAGTTGGAGACCCCAAATGATCAGGTTCTGGGACTGGACGCATTTTGCTATTGGTCCACCCTTAACTGAACCTCCACAGCCGTCTGAATGGCCCCTCTATGCCACAAGCAATTTAGCTGTCTCTCTAGCTGAAAGATATAGACGGAACGCTTCTCCCCCTTCTCCTGACACATGATCTGAAACCTGCCATGAGCTCCACTGGGCTTGTCGTTGCACCAAACACCTTCTCTGGTGCTTGCATGCAGGCTGCGGAAGTGGCAAGGGGGTTTTGTGCCTTTACGGCTCGCACTATGTCAGCAGCCCGCCCACTCAAACTTTCAACCAATCGCTGTCGTTTTATGTCATCAGAGCACTGCCACTCATCAAACAACTGAGAGGTCTGCACCACCAAAGTCTCATACTCCTCTTCCCCTTTAGGGGTGGGCTTTGAATCTGAGCTGTTTTCAATTTATTCGGCAGAGTGGTAAGGACGGATACTAACTCAGAATTCCCATTCTTCACTGGGGGACAGGGACTCATTAGACATTCCAAATCAAACCACTCCTTCCCCTTGCTAAGCAGAAACGAGAGAACCCTGTTTTTGAAGTCTCCACCCCCCCACTACGGGAGACTCGACTTGTGATTCAGCCCTCTTACCTACACTCTCCTCCTCCCGGAAGGTATGGACAGTCCATGGCCCGCCCTCTCCTGGGGCTCCAATAGTACCAAGCAGTTCCACTGCTGTTACGTCAGCGCTAGTCTGAACTAAAACAAAGTCTGTGCCCGCCATTTTATCAAATCTCCACCCTACATTCGTAACTTTGTCTACAGCTTTAGCAGTGTATTTAAAAGTCAAATTAACAATTCATCAGGAGTACGAATATCTACCCCACTCAATACACACGCGTTCCTTACTGGTAACCCTGTGGACACACACCACCACCACTCAACCCTGGCAGCACCCATACCCATGTATTGAAATTGCTTTACGGACAATAGTTCAGCACAGACTTAAATACACAACTCACTGGGTCAGTGCTCAGGGCATCACAGAGCATCCAATGAAATCAATCCCGGACGAGCCCCACAGTTGTAACCCTCTGGTTCTATTGGCTGCGTAAGTCTAGGGAAGACAGTCTCTGTCCCCACCAAACGTATGAGTTTGAGGTGCAAAACCTGCTGTTTGGGTGGATGTTGTGTGTTGTGTTACCCTGTTACAAATTAGTACCCGAAATAACAGACAGTACACCATATGCAATTAAACGATTTAGGTTTATAATTCTTAATTTGACTAAAGTAATACAAAAAGAAAAGGGCCTATTTTAACGAAGCAGTCTAATGTGCACACATTGGAGCTCACTGTTTCCCTTCCGCAGATCCTCCATTGATTTCCTGGGCTTCGTCCTCTCCCAGCCCCACTCCAAGTCCACTCCCGTCTGATGTCTACAACTTCTCCTTTCTGGCATCTTCTCTCCATCTTCTGCCAGACAAAAGACCCAGATCACCTCGCTCTCCGGCACACTACAAGAAAAAACACTCCCTTCATTGGATGGTGCATATTCCAAAGCCCCTGTTATCTCTAGCCATGACCCAAACACTGCTGCTACAGGAAAACTGTTACATTAGCAGTGCATCTACAGAAAGACCACTATACTAGCTGTGAAACTGTTCATAAGGTGTTACACCTGTATTACCATGGGCTCTTAAATTGTTAAGCAGCTTCATGTGTGGCACCTTGTCAAAGGCCTTCTGAAAATCCAGGTACACAACATCAACTGATTACCTTTTGTCTATCCTGCTTGCTATTTTATCAAAGAATTTCCACAGATATTTCGGGCAAGATTTTGCCTTGTGGAAGCCATGCTGACAATGGCTTATCTTATCATGTGCCTCCAAGTACCCAAAACTACATCCTAAACAAACGATTCAAACATCTTCTCAAACACTGACATATAATTTCTTCTGCCTCTCTCCCTTCTTGAAGATTGGAGAGACAATTGCAATTTTCCAGTCTTTCCGGAACCATTTCAGAATCTAGTGATTCTTGAAAGAACATTATAAGAAGGCAGGGGAGGGGAAGGGGGCTAGTTAGAAGGTGATAGGTGAAGCCAGGTAGGTGGAAAGGGTCAAGATCAAGGGCTGGAGAAGAATTTGATAGGAAGGGAGAGTGAACCATAGGAAAAAAGGAAGGGGTAGGGGACCCAGGGGTAAGTGGGGAATAGGGGAAGGGTGGGGGGTGAGAATTTGTTTACTGGAGGGAGAAATCAATATTCATGCTGTCAGTTTGCATACTGCCCAGATGGAATATAAGGTGCTGCTCCTCCACCCTGAGGCTCCACCCTATGGACCCTCATATTGGAATGGGAAGATACAGAATATATAGCTTGTGTGACTAAGACTTTTGCACAGTACTCCAGTAATTTTTTGCATTACACTGTACTGCTGCTTCAAAAAAAAACAAATTTCATGATATATGTGAGTGATGATAAACCTGATTCTGATATGGGACAGAGAGTGGGAAGGAGTCAGGAAGAGGGGAATCATGGTTGGGAAAAGGGAAAGGAAGAGGGGAGGGAATGGGAAGCACCAGAGAGACATTCTGTTGAAATCAATAAACCAATGATTTGGAATCAAATGACCTTGCCTGGTGTCTCAGGGCTGGGTGTCATTGCAACTGCATCACCATGCACCCCCCCCACCCCCCCACTCCCCATCCTCCAGCTACCCCTAGAACTTCTTCTCTGCCACCTGTCACATACCTCTCCTGTGGCACTCCACCCTCATCATTCCCAGCATCCTGCCGGATTTACAAACTCGCTCTCTGCTCCATATTGACAAACACAGAACTGTGCAGAACTCTTAGACACCCCAGCTGTATATATGTGCCCAAGACTTTTGCACACACTAGGCTCTGTGTTCTACAAACATTTGTATTTGAAGGACAAATGACTAGGTGACAGAAACTATGTTTATCCATTGCCACAGATGGCTGTGGACCATTGAGTATATTTAAACCACCACTGCTTTGTTATTTCCTGTCAGTCACCTTATATGCAAACACTGCCATGCCTAGCTTTAACTTGTGGACATACAATCAAATTGTGTGCCTAAGACTCCTGCACAGTGAGTGAAGCCTCTGTAAGTCAGAGTTAACCATGGCTGTTGCTTCCTAGCTATCTAGGTATGCAAGCCTGGGCAGTACAATATGGAGAGCAACCAGTTGTCCATGTACAAGTTACTCCTCTCCATGCATCTGATAAACCCAAAGAAACAGCAGAGACCAATACAGTTTGGGACCAGTGGTGTCACAGGAGTTGCCAGTCAGCATTGAACCTACTGTAAGACTTCCTTAGGGACTCCAGCTCCAGATTTTTCTCTAGGGGTTTACTCCCAAAGCCTTCCCCTTCTCTTTCCTTCTCCTCCTAGCTGAGCTGCCAACCATGAGCCCCATCCGACCCAAACAACTGGTTTTAAGGCGCCAGTAACTGGCCTTTGCCTCTTCTGTCAGTGGAAACGGTTCCGCCAGGCTGGGAAAGTAAGCCACACGGGAAGGGCAGGAGCTAGAATTAGTTATCAGAGACTATCTGAGATGCACTCCATTGGGAATATTTAATAGATAGTGGGAGCTTGTCCCCTTTATCACCCCCAGCTATAACAACCTTAAGGAATCTTTTTGCACGTACTGTAGTAATCGTATGTATTGAACTGTACTGCTGTCACAATAAAAAAACAAATTTCATGATGCATCCCTCATATAATGAGTGATGATAAATCTGATTCTGATATGGGGCTGTATTGTGAACTGAGAGTGGGAAGGGTGCAGGGAAAGGGGAATCATGGTTGGGAAAAGGGGAAGGGACAGTGGAGTGCGCAGGAAGCACCAGAGAGTCATTCTGTAATGATCAAAAAGGCAATTGTTTGGAGTCAAGTAACCTTGCCTGGTGTGTCAGGGCTCGGTGTTTCTGCACCCGTGCCAACCCTGCCTCACCACTCCTTCTCTGCCACCTGTTCCGCACCCTTCCCATGGCACTCCACCCTCACCATTTCCTATATACTTTGCTGTCACCAGATTTACAAGCTCACTCTCCGCTCCATGTTGACAAACACAGACCTGTGCAGAAGTCTTAGGCACCTTAGCTATATGTACATGTGTCTAAGAATTTTGCACAGCACTGTGTGTATATATATATATATAAAAAAGCTATCTTTTATATTTTTGGCTATTGTGTTTTATCATTATTATTATTATTTTGTTCTTTATCTTCTGGAATTTTTTGTACTGCATCGGGCCCGGAATAACAATTATTTCAATCTCCTTTACACCAGTGTACAGGAAATGACATTAAGTAACCTCGAATCTTGAAAGCAGCTCTCACACAAGAATCTGTTATTAATATTTTCTTTCAGCTCCTCTGACTCCTCCATGGATTCAATTTATGTGTGAAACAATGAGACTCGAAAGCGTCAAACCCAGAACAACAGCGATGCCAACAAAGAACTGCTCCTGAGAGCGTTTGTGTGATGTTCTCCAAAGATAATAGATGAAAGCAACGAAGTGAATGATGTAATGTTCAGGCTGTGTGACAATGTCTCTGATAGGGTATAATAAAAGTGCCATGGAGAGTGATGTTCGTGATGGGTGTGGGTGTTATTTGTGCTGGCACCGTGATATTGGGACTGCCTTAACAGGATTATTGATGTTGAATGTTACTGATATTGAATAATAGGCGTACCTAAAGTATATTGAACTGATAGATAATTGGTATCGGTGTTGTCTATCAATTTCATATCAGAGTAAGATGTACAAAATGCTGAAGTAACTCAGCCGGTCAGGCAGCATGTATGGAAAGGAATAAGACGTCAACATTTTGGTCCGGGACCTTTCTCCAGGACTCTTTCTAGCATCTGCAGATTGCTTGTGTTTAAATTTCAAATCAGATTCAGATTTTCACTCTCCTATCCAACCATATTCCTTCCTCTCTCACCCTTTATCTTTCACACTCAGCTGGTTTCACCTCTCACCTTCCAGTTATCCTCCTTTTCCTCCCTCAGCCTTTTGTCTTTCCCTTCCCTTTCCAGTCCTTGAGAAAGATCTTGGCCTAAAACGTCAGCTGTTTATTCATTTCCATTGATGCTGCCTGACCTGCTGAGTTCCTCCAGCAGTTTTTGTGTGTGGCTTTTTATTTATCACATGAACATTGAAGCATACAGTGAAAAAAGGTAGTTTGCATTGACAGCCAAAACACCCAGAGCTGTGCTGGGGACAGCCCGCAAATGTCACCCCACATTCCAGCGCCAATATAGCATTCCCGCAATGTTCAGCAGAACAACATAAGCAACAACAGCAAAACTACCTCCTTTCCCACACTCACAGACAGGTTGCCTCCGGGTACCAAGTCATTGGTCCCAGTCTCTCAGACTGACAGACATCAGCCCTTTAACCTCCGGTCCCTGGCCCAGACTCACAGATGCACAGACATCGGGCTTCCCACCTCCAGACAAGCGGACCCAAAGGCCCCTACTTCCAAGGTCACCAACCTCTAGTCATCGACCTTTGGATTTGCCCTCTGAACCTCAATGACCTCTGTATATTAAGCCCAGGTCTCGCCAGTTTGGGACTTATACTTTGGGCCTGAACCCCAAGACTTGCTGATCACAGCTTTGACCTTAGCGCCTTGACTTACGGACTCGCATTGACATCCAAACCCTGGTGACCTATGGATGGGGCGAGCGGATCACAAGCCCATGTTACTCCCACACATACGGACCTCCAGTCTCGGATTCGATGATCTGGAATCGTTGGTCTCCTCGGTGCCTGCTGACCTGACCTCTGCGATCTCTGACCTTTCACCATGGACAACCCTGACGATGTTTCATCCTATTGTTTGTCTCCTCAATCAAAATGATGGTATTTTAAAGTTCAAAATTCAAAGTATATTTATTATTAAAGTATGTATATGACACCATAAACTACCTTGAAATTAATTTTCTTGCAGGCATTCACAGTAGAACAAAGAATGAAGGACTAAGCACAAACAAAGACAGACAAGCAACCAGTATGCAAAAGGAGACAAAGTGTCTGCATCTTCACTGCCCAGATGTTTCTGAGTGAAACACCAATGACGTGGCATCTGCTGTTGACCTGTTGTAAATTGGCATGGATCCAAGTCATTCCTCAGCTAGGAAGTGATATATTTCATGATCAACCTCTCAAAGCACTTCATCACAGTGGATGCAAGTTCTATTGGGTGATCGTCACTGATCCAGGTCACCACATTCTTCTTGGGCTCCAGTTTGATTGAAGCCTGCTTAAACCAAGTGGTTGCCTCAGACTGCCAAAGTGAGAGGTTAGAAATATCAGTAAACACTCCAGCCATTTAATTTGCGATATTCACTATTTAGGCCAGATGATTTCCGAGAGTTCACACTCCTGAAGGACACTCTAATGTTGGCTTCAAAGTCAGAAATTATAGGGTCATCTCGGTCTGTGGGAATTTGTGAAGGTTCCTCCATATTTTGTTGGTCAAAGTGAGCGTTAAGGACATTAATCACATCTGGAAGTGAAACCTTGTTGTCACACATGTTACTTAGTCTTCTACAGAGCTATAATTTAACTGTAATATTACAATAGGCAGGATGCTCAGCAAAAGATGCAAAACAATTGCATAGAACAGTACGGCACAGGATCTCAGCCTGAAACGTCGACTGTACCTCTTCCTATAGATGCTGCCTGGCCTGCTGTGTTCTCCAGCACTTTTGTGTGCGCAGCACCCGAATAGGCTCTTTTCTCCATGATATCCATGCTAAACAGGATGTCAAATTAAACTAAACTCTTCCGCCTGAACATAATCCATCTCCCTCCACTCCCTGCAAATTCATGTAACTATCTAAAAGCCTCTTTAACTCCACTATTGTGTTTGCCTACACCCCTACCTCTGGCAGTGCGTTTCATGCAGCCATTGGTCTCTGGGTAAAAATGAACACAACCTGCACATCCTCGTTAAACTGTTCCTCTCTCAGCTTCAGAATCAGGTTTATTTTCAGTGGCATTTGTCGTGAAATTTGTTCTTCTGCGGCAACAATACTGTGCAAATACGTAATAATAAAGTAACTATAAATTACAATAAGAAATATATATTTACAGTACTATGCAATAGTCTTAGGCACATATATATAGCTAGGGTGCCTAAGAGATTTGGAGAGTACTGTCAATGTGGAGTGGAGAGCGAGTCTGGAAATCTGATGGGAGCAGAGAATGCTGGGAATAGTGAGGGTGGCGCACCACAGGAGGAGTGTGGGATAGATGACAGAGAAGGGGTGCAGGTGCAGACACACCCAACCCTGAGACACCAGGCAAGATAATTTGATTCCATACAATTGTTTATGGATCATTACAGCACGTCTCTCTGGTGTTTCCCACTCCCTCCCCTCTCCCCTTCCACTTTTCCCAACCATGATTCCCTTTTTCCCTGCTGCTTCCCACTCTCAGTCCGTATCAGAATCAAGATTATCATCACTCACATATATCATGAAATTTGATTTTATTGTGGCAGCAGTACAGTGCAATACATAAAATTGCTACAGTAATTTTACTGTTTCTAGGCACCATCACTATATATATGTGCCTGAGCTGTTTGCACAGTACTGTATATAATTAACTTAAACAAGCAGTGCAAGAAGGGAGCACTAAAAGTGAGGTAGTGTATATGGGTTCTTGGTCCATTCAGAAATCTGAAGCCACTTTAAAGCGTTGTGGTCTAGTATTTGACATTTCTTCCATGAAAAAAAACATTTAGACTGTCTACCCTATCTATGTCTTTCATAATTTTATAAAATTGTATTTGTCCTTTCCCTAGCCTCTGCGGCAAGGATGAAACCTCAATGTGGATCTTGTCTCCAAAGGAGAAGCTGAAAGAAATCATACTGAAAGAGGGAAGCTTAGACAAGCAAATGGGACAGGTTAGTGAGAGTTGGGGTTGAGCAAGAATGTAATGGAGTCGGACTCTGATACATTTAGGTAACTGTCTTAGAGTCTCAGTTGGAGCAGAAATGTTAACTGGTCAGACTCATTCTGGCACTGTACAGTCTGCATAATATCAAAACTGAGATGTCGAAAGAGGTCAGGAAAGACTGAATGACACAGGATTAATTGTTCCTGAAAACCATTTAAAACTTTCATCTGCAATCTAATAGATCCTTCCTAAAAGTAGTAAACAGATGGGCACAAATGTAAATTAGGCATCAATACATCTTCAATTAGATCACGGTTAGAGTTCGCCACAAATTGGAAGCTCAGTCCTTGGTGTTCACAGAACCCGTATATTTCTTAATCATTTCTCAGGGGATCTGAGACTCTAACTTTGGGATTGACAAACACCCATCCTGAAAGCAAGTGTATAAAAATCAATCATTAAACCCTTTGGAGAGGTGTAATAATTCTGAAATGAGCAACTGACAAAAATGCCCTAGGAAGCCTCATTTAATATCAAAGGATAATTAAGTTGAAGGATGGTGTACATCTTAAAACCATGTGGAATGACTGAAGTGAATTACTCAGGCGTTCCACTTCAAAAGTACTTCTTAGCATCTTCGAGATGGTTTGAATTCATAGAAGGCATTCAAGCACTTTCTGCTTCAGAACTTAGAACACAGAAAATACAGCACAGTATTAGGCCCTTTGGCTCAAAAGGTTGCACTGAACTAATTAAATGGCTAACTAATCTAATCCCTTCTGATTTCAAAATGTCCATATTCCTGTGTTCCCTACACATTCATGTACCTATCTTTGAGCCTCTTAAATGCCTCTTTCATATTTGCCTCTACCGCCACCCCAGGCAGTGCATTCTTGCACCTACCATTCTCTGTTTAAAAAGTTGCCCCTCTCATCTCTTTTGAAATTGCCCCCTTGCATCTTAAATGTACACTGGTAGTTAATAGCGTTATTCCCATACCACTCAGTTAGCCACTCCCACATGGGAGGAGTTCACATACTCTACAAGCAGAGTTGCCAATAAAATTCAGTTGAAGATCCTGCATGCTGGCATCCTGGTGTGCTCTGCGCTCTCCCTCAATATCAAACACAACACCTATCCTCTGGTATTAGACATTTCAACCCTGGGAAAAAGATATTGTCTGTCTACTCTGCCTATGCCTTTCATAATCTTAGAAACTTCTATCAGATCTCTCCTCAACCTCCACTGCTCCAGAAAAAATAGCCCAGGTTTGTCTAACCTCTCATTATAGCACATGGCCCATTCAGGCAGCATCCTGGTAAAACTCTTCTGCACCCTCTTCAAAGCCTTGACGTCCTCCTATAATGGGGGAGTCAGAACTGTATGTATTACTCCAGATGCAGCCTAGACCTTTATAAAACTGCAACATACAGTAACTTACAGACTTTCAAACACAATGCCTCGACTCATAAAGGCAAGTATGCCACATGCCTTCTTAATCACCCTATCAACCTGTAAAGCCACTTGTGCTGAAATAGTTAAATGCATAACTGAACTAATCCCTTCTGCATATATATATATACAATTTCCATACCCTTCCAATCTCTGCACATTCATAGCCCTATCTAAGAACCTCTTAAATGTCGCTGTCATATTTGACTTCACCACCACCCCTGGTAGCATTCTGTGTGTATCAGTCATCATTCTGTGTGCAAAAATCTTGATCCATACATCTCCTTTGAATTTGCCCACTCTCATCTCAAACACATACCCCTTAGTGTTAGACGTTACTGCCCTGGAAAAAAGATACCACTGTCTATTCTATCTATACCTCTCATAATCTTAAAAAGGTCTTTCAGTCTTCCCACTTTCAAATACTGTACATACTTACAAATTATCTTAGATTATGAAAAAGGATCTAGTGCTATCCTGGCGTAAATGATGGATAAAGTCTTGGGCTTCCAGCCAGGTGTACATATGGGTTTTAAACAATGTTTTGATGACAAGCTCTGCCACCTTCATTGGGGATGATTCCTGGGCATGTCTAGTTCGGTGGTATTTATACCCCCATCGTCCATCCCTCCTGATTGGTGATCCTCCCAGAAACCATGGAAATATAGGGAAGACAAATGGTAGTGATGGGTTCCTGCTCATTGTTAGGCTTCCTGTTTTTGCTCTGGGCCCTTTTAAGAGCCAGATGGATTTTATTCACCTTGTAGTCATTTTGAAGGAATGTTGTGCATAATCATCTCATTTCCTCATGGAGACTCTCCAGGTCTGTCACTATCACCTGTCTTCCCTAAATTTCCACGGTTTCTGAAAGCGTCACTAGGATCCTGAAGAAATATTGGATTAATACCATCCACAAACCTGTAAGGAAGCTCAAATCACAGCTTATGTTGGTCAGAGATGAGCTGGGATTCAGGGTGGCTGGTGATTACAGGATTCCCTGTGAATGTGGAGCAGCATACATCAGCCAGAAGGGGCACGTGGTAGAAACCCGCATCAATGAACATAGGAGGTGTAACAGTCTGGGTTACCCGGAGAAAGCAGAACATTGTGTTCACAATGGCCATTGGATTGATTTCAACATCCGCACCACCGGCTTTTGGGACCATCTGGTGAAGGAAGCCATTGAAGCAAAACTAGAGGAAAAGAATTTTAACAAAGACAAAGGTCTTGTTCTAAGTAAGAACTAGAATTTGATTGTAAAAAGGTGGGACAATAGGAACCTGATTGGATGAGGTGATTGGATTGGATGATCCCTCCTAACCAATCAGGAGGGATGGACAATGGGGTTATAAATACCACCTGACTAGACATGGCCAGACATCATCCCTAATGAAGGTGGCAGGGCTTGTCATCAAAACCTCGGTTAAAATCGATACTGGTAGCCCGAGAAGAGTTTACTTATCCTCGAATATGTTAGATTTGTTCATTAAACCATTTGGATTTTGTAATTTGCATTCCAGTATGCCGTGGGCTTTTTTAAAAAAAATCAAAAACTGGTTTGGGACTCATATATCTTCATTCTTTGACTATTTAAACAAAATCTATGGGTGGAAGGAGGTGCCAATCTTGTTCCAGATAATTTATCAAATTAATTAGCGTGCCATACATTTTAGCCAAACATTCCTTGGTACAGTGTTATTGATGGTAATTACCTATGTCCTGTTAAAACTTTTCACATTAAAACTAATTAAATCAAAATGTTCTCATGTAAATCTAAGGTTGAGTTTAAGGCTGCTTTTGATTGTCATCAGAAATGATGTTCTATATGACTAAAATGTCACTGCATAAATCCAGCCAACAGTAATACACTAATACAAATCAACCAATGAACTCTACCTCACTATTTTTGGCTCTCTTTTTGCACCACGTATTTAATTTATTTAGATATATATACATACATACATATATATTTATTTATTGATTGATTGATTGATTAATTAATTAATTATCCCTTTCCCAGTGTGGTGATCGCCGCGTGGTCACTGTCTGGCCTTCTGGGCAGGAGGCCACTGCAAACGGCCTCTCCTACATTACTGCATCCGTAGCAACACCTTCCCGTCGGTGCCCCCCAGTTTCCACCGAGCTTGCTACGTCATGGCGCGACCGAGTGTCCGGCGGTATAACTGGATGGGTCGGCTGGGCTCATTAGCCTTGGTTGGCAGCCAGCCTAAGGGAAGGACAACTCTGAATCCAAACCCGGGCACGCGGGGCTCGTTAGCCTTGTCAGGCCATCCACCCACGAGAAGGACACTCCGACGTAAATCCTACAACCCAAGGACCCCGCTGTCACTGTCCCAGCTTGCTAGGCTATGGCAGATGAACCCCGGGTGTAAAGGGTGGGGCCAGTGCACACTGTACTCCACCTAAAATACCATAGCGCAGGCCGAAGGACACGCCCACGTTTACGACCATCCTCCCCGACTATTCATCAAACCCTGCAGCGATGGGAAAGGGGCGAAAACGGCAGGTGGAAGATGACGCTGGAAGCCGCAGTTCTGATCCGGCACGCAGGTGGTTCAGGTGTATGGGTCGTCTGATGTTGACCCCGAAGACGACGATATCATTCGGCAGCACCCTGAACGATCAAGCAGCCTTCTCTAGGGACAGCACTGCTTGCTCCACACGGAGAGGGGCCTAGAAAAGGTGGCCTAACCAAAGCTCATTTCCATTTCCTCCAGTTGGCTAGCCACGGTCCACGGGCATCCTCAAATGTAGTCGAATAACAACAAAAAAGAAAAGGTACACACCTGCCTCACAAGCAGTGCAAGGACTAAAGCTCGCATGCTGGAACAACAGAACCATGCTTGATACAGTAGACAGTGATCGCCCAGAACGACGATCCGCTCTAGTTGCACATGAACTTTCAAGACTGAATGTCCACATCGCTGCTCTCAGTGAAGTCCACTTCCCAGAGGAAGGCAATCTTCAAGAACATGGCGCCATCTACACCCCCGACTGGTCAGGCAAGCCAGAGACTGAGAGATGCCTTTCTGGCGTTGGCTTTATGGTCAGGAACTCCATTGCCTCCAAACTTGAAAAATTGCCAACGGGTCACTCCGACCGCATCATCTCCATGCGCCCCCCACTTCGAACCAAGCAGCATGCCACATTCTTCAGCGTGTACGCCCCCACTCTTCAAGTGGATCCTGCAGAAAAGGACACGTTTTACACTGATTTGCGCAACCTCGTATGGAACGTCCCTGCAGACGACGAGGTCTTCATCCTTGGCGACGTCAGTGCCAAAGTAGGCCAAAATTCAGAAGCCTGGAAAGGAGTACTTCGCAAGCATGGTGTTGGAAACTGCAATGACAATGGGCGCCTTCTGTTAGAGCTTTGCGTGGAGCAGCAACTCAGCATCACTAACACCATTTTCCAGCAGAAAAACAGTCTGAAGACAACCTGGATGCATCCTCGGTCCAAGCATTGGCACCTCATAGACTGCGTCTTGGTGTGCCAGAGAGACCTTCGGGACATCTTACTTACCCGAGTGATGCCCAGCGCAGAGTGTCATACAGGCCATCGTCGTGTCCGCTGAAAACTCAGTCTCCATTTCAAACCCAAGCCAAAGAGAGAAGGTGCTCCAAGGAGGAAGTTTCAGGTTGGCAGCTTCCAGTCAACTGAAGTGAAAGCTGACTTTCAGACGAATCTTCAGCCGAGGCTTCAGGATCCCAGTTTCCCCACAGACTCCTCTCCAGAACTGCTTTGGGAACACCTACAAACCACCATCCTGCAAACCTCTGAAGAAGTGCTGGGGTTTTCCACAAAGAAGAACAAGAACTGCTTCGATGAAAACAACCAGGAGATCCAAGAATTGCTGGCGAAGAAGAGACCTGTCCACCAGGCGCGCCTTGCTCAGCCGTCTTGTCCTGATAAGAAAGCAGCCTTCCGCCTTGTATGCAGCAACCTCCAGTGCAAGTTTCGAGAGACTCAGAATGTGTGGTGGACCAACCTCGCAAAGAGAACTCAGCTTTGCGCTGATACCGGTGACTACAGAGGGTTTTATTTAGCCCTGAGAGCGGTGTACGGCCTTTCGCACCAGGTCCGGAGTCCTTTGCGCAGTGCAGACGGTCAGGCGCTCTTCACAGACAAGGCGTCCATCCTGAACCGGTGGTCGGAACATTTCCAGACTCTCTTCAGCGCCAACCGCATGGTCCAAGACTCAGCAATTCATCGCATCCCACAACAGCCAGAGAAAGCAGAAATGATCAAAATTCCAACCCTAGAAGAGACAGTCAAGGCCACAGAGCAGCTGAAAAGTGGCAAGGCAGCAGGAGTTGATGGAATCCCACCTGAGATTTGGAAGCATGGGGGCCCAGTGTTACACACCAAACTCCACGAGTTCTTTGACTGCTGCCGGGAACAAGGTAAGCTACCACAGGCTCCATAATGCAGTCATCATCGCCCTGTATAAGAACAAGGGAGGAAAGTCCGATTGCTCCAACTATCGGGGATAACTCTTCTCTCTATCGCAGGAAAAATCCTGGCAAGAGTACTCCTGAACAGATTGGTGCCCATCATTGCAGAAGAACACCTCCCAGAGAGCCAGTCTGGCTTCAGAGCCAACAGGAGCACCGTCAACAAGGTATTTGTTCTCAGGCAGCTTCAAGAGAAATGTAGGGAACAGAACAAGGGATTGTACATGACGTTTGTCGACCTTACCAAAGCGTTCGACACTGTGAGCAGGGAAAGTTTGTGGCAAATCATGGAACGACTGGGATGCCCCCCAAGGTTCCTCAGCATGGTCATTCAGCTACATGAAGATCAACGTGGCCAAGTCAGACACAACAACGACCTCTCAGAACGCTTCCCAATAGGCAACGGAGTAAAGCAAGGCTGTTACCTCACGCCGACTCTCTTCACCATCTCAGCATGATGCTCGAAAGGGCCACAGAAGACCTTGATGATGAGGACTGTGTCTACACTCGATACTGCACCGATGGCAGCCTGTTCAACCTGAGGCGACTACAGTCCCACACCAAGACATTGGAGCAACTCATCCGAGAGCTACTCTTCGCTGACGATGCTGCCCTCATTGCCCACACAGAGACAGCCCTGCAGCGTATAACATCCTGCTTCGCAGAGGCTACCGAGCTCTTTGGACTGGAAGTCAGCTTGAAGAAGACTGAAGTTCTCCATCAGCCCGCACGTCAGGAAGATTACCACCCTCCCTGCATCACCATCAGTGAGGCAGAGCTAAAGACAGTCTACCAGTTCAGCTACCTGGGGTGAACCATCTCGTCAGATGCCAAGATCGACAAAGAGATTGACAACAGACTGGCAAAGGCAAATAGCACATTCAGCGGTCTGGAACAACAAGCATTTGAAGAAAGCCACAAAGATCAGTGTGTACAGAGCCGTTGTACTGACCACCCTCCTGTATGACTACGAGTCATGGGTCACCTACCGTCACCACCTACGACTCCTTGAGCGTTTCCTCCAGCACTGCCTCCGCACCATCCACAACATCCACTGGAGTGACTTCGTCACCAACATCGAAGTCCTCGAACAGGCAAAGGTCACCAGTATCGAGGCCATGCTATTGAAGACACAGCTGCGCTGGGCAGGGCACGTCTCCAGGATGGAGGATCATCGCCTGCACAAGGTTATGCTGTATGGCGAACTCTCCGCTGGCCACCGTGACAGAGGGGCACCGAAGAAGAGGTATAAGGACTCTCTGAAGAAATCCCTTGGTGCCTGTCACATTGACCATCACCAGTGGTCTAATCTAGCCTCCGATCGCGAGGCCTGGCAACACACCATTCACCAGTCTGTCTCCTCCTTTGAGAACGCATGCAGGGCTGGCATTGAGGACAAAAGGAGAAGGAGGAAGAACCGTGACACAGCAGCACCAAACCCAGAACAGAATTTCCCTTGAAGCCACTGTGGCCGGACCTGCCTGTCCCGTATTGGCCTCGTCAGCCATCAGCAAGCCTGCAGCAGACGTGGGCAGCTCCCTTCCTAAATCTTCATTCATGAAGCCAAGCCACGATGATGATGATATATATATTTAAGGCCTTCCATTGATTAGGGTCGACCATGGACGTTGTGTCTCACTTTCTGCATAAGTAAATACAGTATATCCACAAGGCAGCAGAGGTTTGAGATCAAAGTTTTCCTTCTCCGAGATGATCTGCCAACTACAGTCGAAGAAACCCATCTGCCCAAATTTGTAAGGCTACGCATGGTATAGTCTGAACATTTTTTATCAGCACATTACAGATGGATGTTAGAATTCTCTCCATCGTGCGTCTGTAGAAATTTGCAAGCGTCTTTGGTGAAATACCTGAAACTCCTAATATGAAATAGCTGTTGTAATTCCTTCTTTGTAATTGAAGCGAAATGTTGGGCCCACAATAGATCTTCAGAGGTGCTGACGCCAAGGAACTTGAAATTGCTCACCCTTTCCACTGCTAATCCCCTGCTGAGGACTGGTGTGTGTTCTCTTGACTTCCCCTTCCTGACGTCCACCATCAATTCCTTGGTCTTACTGATGCTGATTGCAAGTCTGTGTTTGCAACACCACTCAACCAGCTAGTCTATCTTACTCCTGTACGCTTCCTCATCACCATCTGCTGACAATAGTTGTGTCATCAGTAGATTTATAGACGCAGTTTGAGCTGTGCCTAGTTGTGGGTGTAAAGAGTAAATCAGCGGGCTAAGCACGCATCCTTGAGATGCACTAGTGTTGATTGTCAGTGAGGGGGAGATGTTATTTCCGATCTGTACTGACTATGTTCCCCAATGATGAAGTGAAGGATTCAGTTGCAAAGGGAGGTACAGAGGCCCACATTTTAAGACCGTAAAACCATTTGACATTGAAGCAGAATTAGGCCATTCTCCAAGTTTTGAAGCTTGTTGATGAGAATGAAGGGTATGATGGTTTTGAACGCTGAGCTGTAATCAATAAAAAGCAGCCTGATGTAGACATTGCTATTGTCCAGATGATCCAAGGGCAAGTGGAGAGCCAATGAGGTTCCATTTGCTATAGATCTTTTATGGTGATAGACAAATTGCAATGGGTCCAGGTCCTTGCTTATGCAGGAGTTGATTCTAGTCATAACCAACCCCTCAAAATATTTCATCCCAGTAGATGTGAGTGCCACTGGGCAATAGTTAATGAGGCAGCTCACCCTGCACTCCTTGGACACCGGTATGACCGTTGCCCTTTTGAAGCAGATGGAAACTCCGACTGCTGCAATGAGAGATTGAAAATGTCCTTGAACACACCTGCCAGTTGTTAGTCACAGGTTTTCACTACCCGATTCACCACCACGGCCTGATGCCCTGCGAGGGTTCACCCTCTTTAAGGAAGTTCTGACGTCGGCCTCCAAGACAGAGATCACAGGGTCACCAGATGCTGCAGCGATATGCATAGGCATAGTTTTATTCTCCCTTTCAAAGTGTGCATGAAAGGTGTTGAGCTCGTCTGGGAGAGAAGCATCATGACCATTCATGATGTTAAGTTTCACGTTGTAGGAAGTAATGGCCTGCAAATCCTGCCAGAGATGACATGTCTCCGATTCCATCTCCAACCTGAATCGGAATTGTTTACTCGTCCTTAATATAGCCTGCCATAGGTCGCACCTGTCTTCTTCTATATTTTTGGATCACCAAACCTGAATGCCCTCAGCAGATTATGAATCTCTGGTTCATCCATGGCTTTTGGTTTGGGTGTGTCTGGTATGTTCTTGAAGGCACACTCCAATCCACACAGGAGGTTCAGTTGTTGTTCATAGATCAAAGTGACTTTGACCATGTCTATTGAAACATACAAATGATATGTGTTGTTTACGCCAATTCAAATCAGCAAGTATTATGCTGGGTAGCTCACAAGGGTCGCCATGCTTCTGACACCAACATAACATGCCTGCAACTCACTAGCCCTAACTCATACAGTATGGAATGTGAGAGGAAACCAAAAACCTAGAAGAAGCTACATGCTCATTCCCAGCACGTAAAGTTTCTTACAGACAGCAGCAGGTATCGAAGCCCAATCTGACGGATCACACCGTAAAATGACTGTCAAAACCACTATGCTACAGTGCCTCCCTTACTTATTTATTTGTCACAGTGAAATATATCATAGGGATGTGCTGGAGCATCGTGCAAGTGTCACCACATATTCTGGTGCCAACATAGCATGCTCACAGTGTTCAGCAGGACAACAGTGGCGATGACAACAATAACATAACAAAACAATTCACGAGTAAAACAAGTTCCTTTCTCTGAGTCTAAAATCTAGTTGTCCAAAATTTGCTGACTGAATTTCTTCATTACTCAAGTCATTACGAATAAATTGGATACTGTAATCATCACTAAACACGCTATTTTATAACGGATTGGTGTTCATTAGTTCTTGGACCTAGGGCACATTGGAATATTTATTTAGTGTAACATACATTGAGATACAATGAACAAAATATTGTTTGTATGCTTTCCATTCCAAGCATAATTACATAGAGTTAGTAAAACAAATGCAAAATGGCAAATATAGGTGGCAGGGTAGTGTAGTGGTTAGCACAACACTCTCCAGTACAGGCAACCCGGGTTCAATTTCCGCTGCTGCTGTAAGGAGTTGTACGTTCTCCCTGTGACCTAGTGGGTTTTCTCCGGGTGCTCCAGTTTCCTGCCACAGTCCAAAGATGTGCCGGTTGGTAGGTTAATTGGTCATTGTAGATTGTCCTGTGATTAGGCTGGGATTAAATCGGGGGTTGATGTGTGGTGCAGCTCGAAGGGTCGGAAGGGCTTGTTCAGCATTGTCTCAATAATTATCGTGTATCAGCTTCAGACAGAACGTGGTGCAAGTTCACAAATAAAATGTGAGTAGATGAGGAGATCAAGAATTCATCTTTAGTTAATGAAAGGTCTGTTCAACAGTCTGGTAACAGTGGAATAGGAACTGTTCTTCAGCCTTGATGGTATTTGAGGTTTTGTACCTTCTGCTTGACAGGAGATGGAAGAAGCAAGAGTGATCATTCTGACTAGGGCAGTCCTGGAGCATGTTTTACAGTGCACCTTTCCCAATAAATTACTGTAGCATACATGAGGTTAATCAGCAACCTGAGTTGACAGAAGATGTTCTCCTGTTACATGACTTCTTGTGCCAAGAACAAAATCGTTTACCTCACATCTTGTCAAGATCCTGGGATAAAAAAATAATTGGACTCAGGGTTCAAAAACAATCCATTTCTAATCATAAAGCACAGAAGCAGGCTCTTCAACCCAAGACCCTAGAGCTAAAATATCAGTGGCCATTTACAGGTTGATCTTCAACTAAGAGCATGAAACATGCATATTTTCTCTTGAAGTATACCATAAGATATCAGAGCATAATTAGACCATTCAGTCTGTTCTGCCTTTTCATCATGGCTAATTTATTATCCCGCTCAATTCCATTTTCCTGCCTACTCCGTAACCTTTGATGCCCTGACTGACCAAGAACCTATCGACCTCTGCTTTATATATACTCAATGACTTGGCAAGCACAGGCAACTGTGGCAATGAATTCCACGGATTCACCACATTCTGGCTAAAGAAATTCCTCCTCATTTCTGCTCTAAATGGATGTATCTGTATTCTGAGTCTGTGCCCTCCAGTCCTAGACTCCCATACTATGGGAAACATCCTCTACACATCCACCCTATCCAGACATTTTGATATTCAATAGCTTTCAATGAGATCACCCCTCATTCTTTTAAACTCCCGCAAGTACAGGCTCAGAGCCATCAAACACATCTCATACAGTAACCCTTTCATTCCTGGAATCATTGATTGGCAAAAGGGATACGAGAGGAAAGGATATATGGCTGTGATAGCGAGTCTGAGTCAAAATGTGGTCGAAAAGTTGAAGAGCCAAAGAAATTACCGATGGGGAGCAGTGAGAGATGGTTTCACTGAACTCCCGTCGAAGAGAAGGTTTAAACTTCTTCAGTGTAGGCATCACCGGAAGAGGCTTCGCAGTAGTGAATTTAAAAATGCAAACATGAGGAATTCTGCAGATGCTGGGAATTCAAGCAACACACATCCAAGTTGCTGGTGAACGCAGCAGGACAGGCAGCAACTCTAGGAAGAGGTACAGTCGACGTTTCAGGCCGAGACCCTTCGTCAGGACTAACTGAAGGAAGAGCTAGTAGGAGATTTGAAAGTGGGAGGGGGAGGGGGAGATCCAAAATGATAGGGGAAGACAGGAGGGGGAGGGATGGAGCCAAGAGCTGGACAATTGATTGGCAAAGGGATACGAGAGGAAAGGATATATGGCTGTGATAGCAAGCCTGAGTCAAAATGTGGTCGATAAGTTGAAGAGCTGAAGAAATTACAGATGGGGAGCAGTGAGAGATGGTTTCACTGAACTCCCGTCAAAGAGAAGGTTTAAACTTCTTCAATGTAGGCAGCACTGGAAGAGGCTTCGCAGTAATGAATTTAAAAACGCAAACACGAGCAATTCTGTACTTTCTGGAAATTCAAGCAACACACATCCAAGTTGCTGGTGAATCAAATCTCTTACTAGCTCTTCTTTCAGTTAGTCCTGACAAAGGGTCTCGGCCCAAAACGTTGACTGTACCTCTTCCTAGAGGTGCTGCCTGGCCTGCTGCGTTCACCAGCAACTTGGATGAGCAATCAACAATTAGCAGAACGGTCACATGTGCAACTGTCAATAATCAAACTGAAATAAATGTGAATATATGTACAGACTCAATAATTATCAACAGAACAACGAGAGCAGGAAAGACCATTTAACGGAGGGGACAGTCGGGGTATTACACGTGACTGAGTGTTGTTGAGAAGCTGGATAGCTACAGGAAAGAAGTTTCGGAGATGACTTGTAGACCTGTTGGTGATGGACTTGTAGCATCTCCCTGATGGCAATTTGGTGAATATGTGACTGCTATGGTGGGTGAATAAGTGAGATGAGGAATAGTAAATGGAGTTTATTTCATATATATGTGAGGTGCTGTGTCTGGAGAGTCCATTTAACTCTCCTTATCCTCTCCATGGTTGCTTCCTGACCTGCTGAGTTCCTCCAGCAATTTGTGTGCCCCCCCCCGCCCCAAGAATCACTGGGTTCAGTGTAGAATTTGTTATAATGCTGTGTGGCACCATTAAAATATTACAAGTATATTTGGGAACTAATATTGAATAATATCCAACAAGCCAGAAAATCCTCCAGTCAGACAACACCATAAACTCTGATAATTGGAATTATACTGCTCTGTATCTCAGGGGCAATAGAAACATAGAAAATAGGTGCAGGAGTAGGCCATTCGGCCCATCGAGCCTGCACCACCATTCAGTATGATCATGGCTGATCATCCAACTCAGAACCCTGTACCTGCTTTCTCTCCATACCCCCTGATCCCTTTAGCCACAAGGGCCATATCTAACTCCCTCTTAAATATAGCCAAATGAACTGGCCTCAAATGTTTCCTGTGGCAGAGAATTTCACAGATTCACCACTCTCTGTGTGAAGTATTTCCTCATCTCTGTCCTAAAAGACTTCCCCTTTATCCTTAAACTGTGATACCTTGTTCTGGACTTCCCCAACATCGGGAACAATCTTCCTGCATCTAGCCTGTCCAATCCCTTTAGAATTTTATACGTTTCAATAAGATCCCCGCACAATCTTCTAAATTCCAACGAGTACAAGCCCAGTTCATCCAGTCTTTCATCATATGAAAGTCCTGCCATCCCAGGAATCAATCTGGTGAACCTTCTTTGTACTCCCTCTATTGCAAGAATGTCTTTCCTCAGAGTAGGGGACCAAAACTGCACACAATACTCCAGGTGTGGTCTCACCAAGGCCTTGTACAACTGCAGTAGAACCTCCCTGCTCCTGTACTCGAATCCTCTTGCTATAAATGCCAGCATACCATTCGCCTTTTTCACCGCCTGCTGTACCTGCATGCCCACTTTCAATGACTGGTGTATAATGACACCCAGGTCTCGTTGCACCTCCCCTTTTCCTAATCGGCCACCATTTAGATAATAATCTGTTTTCTTATTCTTGCCACCAAAGTAGATAACCTCACATTTATCCACATTAAATTGCATCTGCCATGAATTTGCCCACTCACCTAACCTATCCAAGTCACCCTGCATCCTCTTAGCAATCTCCTCACAGCTAACACTGCCGCCCAGCTTTGTGTCATCCACAAACTTGGAGATGCTGCATTTAATATATTTACAATATATTGTTAACAACTGGGGTCCCAGCACTGAGCCTTGCAGTACCCCACTAGTCACTGCCTGCCATTCTGAAAAGGTCCCGTTTATTCCCACTCTTTGCTTCCTGTCTGCCAACCAATTCTCTATCCACATCAATACCATATCCCCAATACGGTGCGCTTTAAATTTGCACACTAATCTCAAATCAGAGACAAGCAGAGAATGGTAATTGGTTGGCTGTTCTACTATTGTCACATATACCAAGATACTGAGAGAAGCTTTTATTTGCAAATGTTGGCACAGAATTACTACCACTCTGCAGTCCATTCTTTCCACAGATTGATATCTTAAATCAAGGAAGACTGCCCAGTACATTAGAAATTAGATATGTGTGCAATAAAGGAACAGCAGTTATAATGGGTGACTTCAATCTACATGTAGATTGGGTGAACCAAATTGGTAAGGGTGCTGAGGAAGAGGATTTCTTGGAATGTATGCAGGATGGTTTTTTGAACCAACATGTTGAGGAACCAACTAGAGAGCAGGCTATTCTAGACTGGGCTTTGAGCAATGAGGAAGGGTTAATTAGCAATCTTGTCGTGAGAGGCCCCTTGGGTAAGAGTGACCATAATATGGTGGAATTCTTCATTAAGATGGAGAGTGACATAGTTAATTCAGAAACAAAGGTTCTGAACTTAAAGAGGGGTAACTTTGAAGGTATGAGACGTGAATTAGCTAAGATAGACTGGCAAATGACACTTAAAGGATTGACGGTGGATATGCAATGGCAAGCATTTAAGGATTGCATGGATGAACTACAACAATTGTTCATCCCAGTTTGGCAAAAGAATAAATCAAGGAAGGTAGTGCACCCGTGGCTGACAAGAGAAATTAGGGATAGTATCAATTCCAAAGAAGAAGCATACAAACTAGCCAGAGAAAGTGGCTCACCTGAGGACTGGGAGAAATTCAGAGTTCAGCAGAGGAGGGCAAAGGGCTTAATTAGGAAGGGGAAAAAAGATTATGAGAAAAAACTGGCAGGGAACATAAAAACTGACTGTAAAAGCTTTTATAGATATGTAAAAAGGAAAAGACTGGTAAAGACAAATGTAGGTCCCCTACAGACAGAACCAGGTGAATTGATTATAGGGAGCAAGGACATGGCAGACCAATTGAATAATTACTTTGGTTCTGTCTTCACTAAGGAGGACATAAATAATCTTCCAGAAATAGTAGGGGTCAGAGGGTCCAGTGAGATGGAGGAACTGAGCGAAATACATGTTAGTAGGGAAGTGGTGTTGGGTAAATTGAAGGGATTAAAGGCAGATAAATCCCCAGGGCCAGATGGTCTGCATCCCAGAGTGCTTAAGGAAGTAGCCCAAGAAATAGTGGATGCATTAGTGATAATTTTTCAAAACTCGTTAGATTCTGGACTAGTTCCTGAGGATTGGAGGGTGGCTAATGTAACCCCACTTTTTAAAAAAGGAGGGAGAGAGAAACCGGGGAATTATAGACCGGTTAGCCCAACGTCGGTGGTGGGGAAACTGCTGGATTCAGTTATCAAAGATGTGATAACAGCACATTTGGAAAGCGGTGAAATCATCGGACAAAGTCAGCATGGATTTGTGAAAGGAAAATCATGTCTGACGAATCTCATAGAATTTTTTGAGGATGTAACTAGTAGAGTGGATAGGGGAGAACCAGTGGATGTGGTATATTTGGATTTTCAAAAGGCTTTTGACAAGGTCCCACACAGGAGATTAGTGTGCAAACTTAAAGCACACGGTATTGGGGGTAAGGTATTGATGTGGATAGAGAGTTGGTTAGCAGACAGGAAGCAAAGAGTGGGAATAAACGGGATCTTTTCAGAATGGCAGGCAGTGACTAGTGGGGTACCGCAAGGCTCAGTGCTGGGACCCCAGTTGTTTACAATATATATTAATGACTTGGATGAGGGAATTAAATGCAGCATCTCCAAGTTTGCGGATGACACGAAGCTAGGTGGCAGTGTTAGCTGTGAGGAGGATGCTAAGAGGATGCAGGGTGACTTGGATAGGTTGGGTGAGTGGGCAAGTTCATGGCAGATGCAATTTAATGTGGATCAATCTGAAGTTATCCACTTTGGTGGTAAAAATAGGAAAACAGATTATTATCTGAATGGTGGCCGATTAGGAAAAGGGGAGGTGCAACGAGACCTGGGTGTCATTATACACCAGTCATTGAAAGTGGGCATGCAGGTACAGCAGGCGGTGAAAAAGGCGAATGGTATGCTGGCATTTATAGTGAGAGGATTCGAGTACAGGAGCAGGGAGGTACTACTGCAGTTGTACACGGCCTTGGTGAGACCACACCTGGAGTATTGTGTGCAGTTTTGGTCCCCTAATCTGAGGAAAGACATCCTTGCCATAGAGGGAGTACAAAGAAGGTTCACCAGATTGATTCCTGGGATGGCAGGACTTTCATATGATGAAAGACTGGATCGACTAGGCTTATACTCGTTGGAATTTAGAAGATTGAGGGGGGATCTGATTGAAACGTATAAAATCCTAAAGGGATTGGACAGGCTAGATGCAGGAAGATTGTTCCAGATGTTGGGGAAGTCCAGAACGAGGGTCACAGTTTGAGGATAGAGGGGAAGCCTTTTAGGACCGAGATTAGGAAAAACTTCTTCACACAGAGAGTGGTGAATCTGTGGAATTCTCTGCCACAGGAAACAGTTGAGGCCAGTTCATTGGCTATATTTAAGAGGGAGTTAGATATTGCCCTTGTGGCTACCTGGGTCAGGGGGTATGGAGGGAAGGCTGGGGCGGGGTTCTGAGTTGGATGATCAGCCATGATCATAATAAATGGCGGTGCAGGCTGGAAGGGCCGAATGGCCTACTCCTGCACCTATTTTCTATGTTTCTATGTTTCTATATTAACATACACTGTAGCTTGGAAGAGCAGATTAACTGTCAGCTTCTAATTGTGAGCCCTTTAGGGCTCTATTTCAAAGGAAAATTAGGAGCAGTTTTGCACCCCATATCTAAAGAAGCATGTGCTGGCATTGGATAGGGACCAGAGGAGGTTCGCAAGAATTATTCCTGAGAAGGGAAGTGAACGTATATGAGGGATATTTTTCTCATTGAAACCAATTGAACAATGAAAGGCCTAGATAGAGGATGTTTCCTACAGTGGGAGACTCGAGAACCAGGCAGCGCAGATTCAAAATAGAATGGTGCCCCTTTAGAACATAAATCAGCCATGTTGAGACAGACTTGATGGGCTGAATAGCCTAATTTTTCTCCTGTGCCTTATGGAAATTATAAATGATTCGTTCATTTCAAATTTGTCACATGTGGATTGCAGTAAACATTTTTCTAAGAGCTTTTTTTGAGTCTCATGTTGGGTTCTAGGAGTCTATAATTGAATAGACATTAGCTTAAATGTGTTTTCTAATTGAAATATGATGTTGCATTTAGTATGTGTTCAATTTGTATCTTGAAACAGAAGATCCATATTTTATTCACTTTGCTTCTGCTGTATCAACAAGTTTTCTATTAGAGTTCCATTTACAATTCCTAATTTGGAACTAGTTATTCTGACATTGGGATGGATGAGCATAAGTACTGGATCAACATTTAATTCAGGTTATGACACTAAGGTCCATATTGACCTTAATCTAATCCCGAGATATTGTGGTTGACCCATATAGCAACACAAGAGATTGAAGGTTCTGAATTCAGCTCCAACCACCAATTTGTTGTCGGAACTCAGCAGTCAAGCAGCACCAGAGTTTGAACTTAAATGCCCCTAATGTATCTGACTCTACCACCGTTCCTGGCAGGGTGTTCTATGCACCCAGCATTCCCTGTGTAAAGATCGTACCTCCGACATCCCCTCTATAACTTTCCTCCAATTACCTAAAAATTATGCCCTCTTGGATTGGTCACTTCTGCTCTGAGAAAAAGCCTCGGGCTGTCCACTCTATCTATACAGTCAATGCCATCTTCTATTCTCTATTCCACCTTGAGTCTGCGAGCTCTGCCATGCATGGATCCAAACTCTGTTGCGAAAGAAGGTGGGTTGGGCAAATGGCTAGCAACCCCATCCCATAAAAACCCTGCGCGACAGAAACACGAACTGGAGCTGCAAAGACCTTATCCCTGGAGAGGAAGGATATGCCAAGAAGATGGGGTTACACCTGTGGTAGACATACTGGCCGAGGATAGAGGAGTATGGTGAGATTTTGTCTGTAGTCTGTGTTCCAGGAACACATGGACTTAACTGGAATTAACTCCTGATCCTGTGAAGGCAGTGGTGAATCATTACCAAGAGGGGTTGCAGTTTTGCAGAGTGGATCAGTACAATGTTCTGGAGAACGATATAGAGTCATTAGTGTGTACTTATTTAATTTCTTCGTTTTGGATTTGAGACAGGCAAGATTGAAAAGTCTGCCATCTGTTCTGTAAACTATTTTGATTCCTGGGGGTAGGTCACCCTTGATGATGTGGATGATTGTCGCAATGAAGATGGTGAACAAAGTTGGGGCAATCACGCATCCCTGTTTTACTCCTGATCTAACTTGAAAAGGCTCACAGTTACTGTTGCCGATGATGACTGTGGTACCGTGGAGGAGTCTCAGGACTTGAATGTACTTTTCAGGGCATACGTAGGTGGATAGGACATCCCATAGGAGTCACCCTTGATACCGTGTCAAAGGCTTTGGTGAGGTCAGTGAATGCCATGTACAAAGGTTGAAGTTGTTCACGACATTTTTCTTGTAGTTGTCACATTGTGAAGATCATCTCGATTGCTCCACGTGATGGTCTAAAACTGGCATGCGTCTCCGGAAGGGTCTTCTCAGCTAGAGGCTTGAGCCGCTCGTTCATGATGCGGGTGAGGATCTTTCCTGCTGTTGCTAACAGGAAAATTCCACGATAGTTTCCGCATTCCGATCGATCGCCTTTCCTTTTGTAGATGGTAATGATTGCTGAGTCTCTAAAGTCTGCTGGTATGTCTTCATTTATCCAGATCTTGATGAGAAGTCATCGAGTTCCAAGACACAGATGACAACAATGTTGCAGCTCTTTCAGAAAACCACCAACAACAGATTCTGACTGCCTTCAACCGTGCATACACGAAATTTGGACTTGCCATCAATTCCAAGAAGACTCAGATCATCTATCAACTGTCACCAATTGAGACAAATAGGATAGAACCATCATTTCAACTTGGCGAAACAACCCTGGAAAATATGGACCACTTTCCATATCTTGGAAGTCACCTCTCCTCAATGTCGACCTTAATGACGAGATCCAACATTGTCTTAAATGCGCTGGAACAGCTTTTGGACGTCTCCGAACAAGAATCTTTCATGATCGTGACATTCGAACAGACACCAAAATGTTAGTGTACAAAGCAGTGGTAATCCCAGCGCTTCTGTATGCATCAGAAACCTGGACAACATACCGACGACATCTGAAGGCACTTGAAAAGTTCCATCGACGCTGTCTTTGAACCATCTTAAATATCAGCTGGGAAGATAGAAGAACCAACGTCAGTGTGCTAATTGAAGCAAAAACAACAAGCATTGAAGCCTACGTCATCAAGAACCAACTAAGATGGAGTGGTCATGTTGTTCGGATGAAAGATGAACGTCTGCCGAAACAAATCTTCTACTCCCAGCTTAAAGAAGGCAAACGTAAAAGAGGCGGACAACAGAAGAGATTCAAAGACGTCTTAAAAGCCAACATGAGAAAATGTAACATTGACATCAACAATTGGGAAACCAATGCCAAGGACAGGAAACTCTGGCAAGCCATCATCCGAGAAGGAACAGCAACTTTCAAAGCCAATAGATGTGCAGAATCAGAAGAAAAGAGAAGAAAATGGAAAGAGAGGCAGCAACAACCAAAGTTCGATCTGCCATCTGGAACTACCTGTCCTGAATGCAGAAGAACTTCTAAAGCCAAGGTTGGACTCATAAGCCACTTGAGAGCCCATAAGTAGATCAACAGAACGAAGACCATCATCCTCGACCTCGAGGGATAGCCACGATGATGACTTATTTAATTTACTTAGATGTACAGCAATGAACCAACTCTTCCAGACTAACAACCTGCACTGCCAAGCAACCCACCTAGCCTACTCACAGGACAATTTACAATCACCAATTAACTTACTAACTGGTACATATTTGGACTGTAAGGAAACTGTGGCACTCAGAGGAAATCCACATGGTCATGGGGAGAATACAAATTCCAAACAGACAGCTCCAACTCTGACGTGCCGAGCTGTAATAGCATCATGCTGTGATATCTTTTCCAAAGTTCTTTAGTGAATCCAACAAAAAAACATTCCTGTAATATCATATTCACCATTACTGATAGTCATGAAGTGCACTGGCAATATTGGAACCCAAGCGTGGAGGAAAGACAGACTCCAATGCAGAGACGGTGACAGGAGTTTATTTGTAATAATTCCAAAAGGACATCGATGGCTCGGCCAAGCAACAATGTAACTAGTAACATTCTCTAAACTAGGACCCTGCGATTTGCACTAATCGGACATCTGCTTTACTAATTCAAGTAACACGGAATCCATGAGCCTATCAAAATAAACTTAACAGGCTTAAATAGAAAGCACCAGGAGACTGCATAACAAAGAGTGAGTCATTTAAGAAAAAAACACAAGGAACTCTAAATGATTAAAGACAGTGATTAAAGAACAATCAACCATTCAGGTGCTCTAAAATCCTCGGCCCAATGCTCTCCTGCGCCCTAAAGAAGCCCAGAGAGCTCATTGCAACTGATTGCAAATTCCAAATTTAATTTAAGTGGATTTAAAATTACCCCTTTGATGGAAGGAGTTGGGATTTTTATTCTCGTCTTCAGGATGACCAGTGCCAAGGGATTCAATGACAGATAATGATGCTCTGTGTATGATTTTGCCAAGGGAATTTCTTTCCCACTATCAAGTCTGTATCAGTTACACACAAAATAATCTGCAGATGCTGGGGTCAAAGCAACCCTCACAACATGCTGGAGGAACTCAGCAGGTCGGGCAGCATCCGTGGAAATGATCAGTCAACGTTTCGGGCCGGAACCCTTCATCAGGACTGAAGAGGGAAGGGGCTGAAGCCCTATAAAGAAGGTGGGGGAGGAGAAGGCTGGTAGGTTCCAGGTGAAAAACCAGTAAAGGGAAAGATAAAGAGGTGGGGGAGGGGAAACAGAGAGGTGATAGGCAGGAAAAGTGAAGAAAGAATAGGGGGAAAAGACAATGGGTAGTAGAAGGAGGTGGAACCATGAGGGAGGTGATAGGCAGCTGGGGGAGGGGACAGATTGACATAGGGATAGGGGAAGGGAGGAGGAGGGAATTACCAGAAGTTGGATAATTCTATGTTCATACTAAGGGGCTGGAGACTACCTAGACGGTATATGAGGTGTTGCTCCTCCAACCTGAGTTTAGCCTCATTATGGCAGTAGAGGAGGCCATGTATGGACATATCCGAATGGGAATGTGAAACAGAGTTGAAGTGGGTGGCAACCGGGAGATCCTGTCTGTTGTGGCGGATGGAGTGGAAGTGTTCGACGAATCTGACCTCTAACTCCCCTCCCTGTCCCCAAAAACTATCCCGAGAGACAAAATACAACTACGTAAGTCTGAGCCATAATCTCGATGGAGACCACAGTCAATCGCCATCTTTAAAAAGATTAGTGGAGATGTATGTGATACAGGCATTAGTAATGACAAGTGGGAGAGTGGTTGAGGTGGTCGGTGGAAGGGTTGTGGATGTGATTTACAGAGATAGTAAAATGGAGATACCCACATTAAATATAATGAATAGAAACTTTCATTATCTCGAGGATAGATGGAGTGAGCTAGGGCTTTTGTTTGGAGTGAAGGAAGATGAGATGTGGTTTGCAGAGGTGTACAGGATGATATGAGGCATTGGTAGAGTAAAAAGCCGTAAACCTTAACCCAGGACAAAAATGTGTACGTTCTACCCGTGACCACGTGGGTTTCCTCTGTGTGAGTCGGTTTCCTCCCACAGTCCAAAGACATATCAGTCGGTAGATTAATTGGTCATAGTAAATTGTCCCGTGATTAGGCTGGGATTAAATCAGGAGATGCTGAGTGGTGCAGCTTAATGGGACAGAAAGCCTATTCCGCACTGTCTCTCAATAATAAGCAAATAAGTAAGGAGGAATAATTATAAGGTGATTGGAGGAAAGTATCATGGTGTTTTATCAATACAGAGTGTGGTGGATGCATGGAACCTGCTGCCAGAGCCGGTGGTAGATGCAGAAACATTAGGGACATTTAAGAGACTCTTAGGCACATGAATGAAAGAAATATTGAGGGCTGTGTGGGGAGGAAAGTGTTAGATTGATCTTGGAATAGGTTAAAATGTTGGCATAACAACATGTGGGCTGAAGGGCCTGTACTTAGCTGAGTGTTCTGCGTCTCATATTCTATGTTGTTATTTGCAATTCTATGGAAAGCAGCTGCCATTCTCTCCTCAATGCTTCATATCATGGTATCAATCATCTTCATTTTACCAAGCAGCACTTGTCTTTTTAAACACCTTAATTGCATTTGAATCCACAGCTTCCAGAGGCTGTGCATGTTCCTACAACCCTCGACGAAGAGGATTTTCAAGGTTTAATTTCAATTCTAGTTGACAGTCTCTCACTCTAGGTTCCCTGAGATGCAGCGGTTCCTACCGGCAATACAGTTCTTCCCTATTTATCTTGTTTAATAGTCATGCATCTTTCACACTAGATGTGCTTCAAAGATGAAAGACATCAAGGCACTCTAGGTTCAGAGACAGGTACAGCACGGAAATGGACCACTTGACCCATCAAGTCTATGCCGACAATTTATCACCCATTTGCTCCAATCCTACATTAATTTATATATTTTTTATTCTCTCTACTTTCTCATCAGTTTGATTCCTTAAGGTTGTCTTAGCCAGGGGGTTGTAATGGGTTCAATCTCCCACTACCTGTTAAATGGTCCCAATGGCATGAGTCTCAGATAGCCTCTGACAACCACCCAGCTCCCGGCCTTTGGCCTAGAGAGGGAGAGCCTGCTAATTTGGCAACGGCTTGCTCTCCGTATCGTACTGCCCTGGTTTGTATATGACATAGACAGTTAGGACGCAATATCCATGGTCAACCCTGTCCAACAGAGGTCCCTCTCATCAATTTCCTCCAGATTGTACCACTCACTTATTTTCAGTTTCTTTCATACGAATGCCAGGTTTTCCCAAAATTGTTTTACAACTGATGAGGTAATTCCTGCTGTATTGCAAGAAATATGGCTCAATTTTGCTCCACAGAAATAGTAAAATACTGATGTCTGGACAAACTGTTTTTGTGATATACTGTATGTGGAGGGATTGGCCAAAAGAGAACACACTTCTATTCTCATGGAACTGGCTTTAATGGACATCTCAGTCAGCATGGACGAGTTGGCATGAATGAACCATTTCCCTGCTGTATTACTGTAAGACTTTAACCATTTTTATGAAATGAGATTTAAAAAATCAAATAGAAATTTATTGTTGTCATGTTGAAGTTCAAAGTTCAATGTAAATTTATTATCAAAGTACAAATATGTCACCATATACAACCATGAGATTAATTTTCTTGCAGGCATACTCAATAAATCCTTAATAGACTAATAACCATAATAGAATCAATGAAAGACTGCACCAACCTGGGCATACAATCAGTGCAAAAGACAACAGACTGCAAATACAAAAAGAAAATAAATAAACAAACAAACAAACAAATAAATAATAAATATCGAGAACATGAGATGAGGAGTCCTTGAAAGTGAGTCCTCAGGTTGTGGGAATGTTTCAATGTTGGAGCGAGTGAAATTAAGATCATAAGACCATGTGCTATAGGAGTCGAATTAAGCCGTTCAGCTCATCGAGTCTGCTTTGACGTTCTATCATGGCAGATCCTGGATCCCACTCAACCCCACACACCTGCTTTCTTGCCCTTGATCCCCTGACCAATCAGGGAACTATCAATTTTCACTTTAAATATACCCACGGTCTTGGCCTCCACAGCTGTCTGTGGCAGAGTATTCCACAGATTCACTACTCTAAAGAAAAATCCTCCTTACCTCTGATCTGAAGGGTCCTCCCTCAATGTTGAGGCCATGCCCTCTAGTTCTGGACACCCCCACCATAGGAAAATCCTCTCCACATCTACCTCGTCTAGTCTTTTCAGGATTCGGTAAGTTTCAATCCCCCCGTATTCCTTTAGGTTCCGGTGAGTACAGGCCCAAGGCTGCCAACGCTCCTCAAATGTTAACCCCTTCATCCCTGGAATTGTCCTTGTGAACCTCCTCTGGACTCTCTCCAATGACAACACATCCTTTCTGAGATATGGGGCCCAAAACTGTTGAGGCCCTGATGAGTGTCTTATAATTCCTCAGCATTTTCTCCTTGTTTTTATACTTTATTCCCCTTGAAATAAATTCCAATATTGCACTTGCCTTCTTTACCACAGACTCGACCTGTAAATTAACCTTCTGGGAGACTTTCACGAGGATTCCTAAGTCCCTACGCACCTCTGATGTTTAAATTTTCCTCATTTAGATAATAGTCTGCACTATTGTTCCTTTTACCAAAATGCATTATCATACATTTCCCAAAACAATTTCAGCTGCTACTTTTCTGCCCATTCTTCCAATTTGTCTAGATCCTTCTGCAATCGCATTGCTTCCTCAGCACAACCTACCCCTCCACCTATCTTCATATCAGCTGCAAAATTTGCCACAAAACCATCAATTCCCTTATCTAAATCATTGACAAGCAATCTGAAAAGTAGCAGTCCCAATACTGACCAACGAGGAACACTACTAGTCACTGGCAGCCAACCAGAAAAGGGCCCCTGTATTCCCACTCGCTGCCTTCTGCCAGTAAGCAATTCCTCTGTCTCTGCCAGTATCTTTCCTGTAATGGCACAGGATTTCATCTTGTTCAGCAGCTTCATGTGTGGAACGTTATCAAATGCCTTCTGAAAATCCAAGCATCCATTGCCTCTCCTTTGTCCACCCTGCTTGCTACTTCCTCAAAGAACAGATATGTCACTCAAGATTTCCCTTTACAGAAATCATGCTGACTTTGATCATTATTATTTTATCATTAGTCTCCAAGTTATCCCCTTTGGTTCAAGAGCCTTATGGTCAGTGGGTAGTTGCTGTTCCTAAACCTGGTGGCATGAATCCTTAGGCTCCAGTATCTTCTTCCTGATGCAGGAATAAGGAAGGTGCATGTCCTGGCTGATGGGTGCTGCTTTCCAGCAATCTGTAGAATTCATTGCCACAAGCATCTATAGAGGCCATGTCATTGGGTATATTTAAAGCAGAGTTTGAGAAGTACTTAATTAGTAAGAGCGTCAAAGGTTATGGTGAGGAGACAGGAGAATGGGATTGAGAGTGAAAATAAATCAACTGCGATTTACTCGATAGGCCAATTACCCAAATTCACCTCCAATGTCTGAGGTGAATTCTGCCTGAGTTTTGAAATGATCTGTGTTGATCGATTTCATGTACCCCAATATATATGACAATATTAAACCATTACCTTAAGATTGTAAGACAATATTGTGCAAAAGTCTTATGCACACATAGGATAGTAATTTTATGTATTGCACTGTACAGCATCCGTGCTGGGCTGGGGGCTGTCCCGTCCCATCGGTGCTGCTCTCCAGTGTTCACTCGGAGAAAGACATGCTGGATTGCATTTGACAGCTGCTGTACTAGTGCATGAGGATCAGACTGTTGCAGGCTTGTTCTTGCTGACAACATCCCATGCGCTATCATTCGACAGGACCAGACACTCAGGGACATGGGCTACATTATTATTACTTCTTTTGTGACTCTCTGTTTACAATTATATTACATGTGCTATATGTAATGACTGTTGGTTCTGTGTTTAGCACCTTCACCCCAGAGTAACACTGGTTCATTTGACTGTATTCATGGGTATTCATGTATGGCTGAATGACAACTAAACTTAAACTTGAACTTGAAACTTGATAAAGGTCCCAAAAGTGCTCCTAATATTCCACAACACCCATACTAAACATGAACCACAACTGGGAAAATAGCACACCCAGACTATTCAATCCAAGAGCCTCCAAACAAGAATCCAAACACAAAAAAAATTCTGCAGATGCTGGAAATCGAAAGCAACACACGCAAAATGCTGGAGGAACTCAGCAGGCTTGGCAGCACCTTTGGAAAAGAGTAATCTGTCAACATTTCGGGCAGAGACCCTTCATTAGCACTGAAAAGGAAGGGAAATGCTTGACTTCTCCCCTTCTTTTCCTGTCCTGAAGAAGGATCCTAGAACAAAACATCAACTGTTTATTTTTTTCCATAGATGCTGCCTGGTCTGCTGAGTTCCTCTAGCATTTTGTGTGGTTTCTCTGCAGAATTCATTTGCATTTTCTATCTTGTTCTTATACTGGTGAGAGTTACTTATTAACCTTCTGAACAGTACCAGTGTCTGTGGAATAAGTATTGATTTTTCTGATCTGCAGGTGTACTCTGAACTACAGAAAGCTTAGTTGGAGGTAAAGCTGCTGTTCTGTCCACTTGACTTTGTTGATTAGTACAGATTCACAAGTTGCATGTCTAGTCCGAATAGATTTTCTTTCCTTCTCTACTTCAAGAGAGAAGTAAGCGATTACCAATGCTGGGCACATTTCCTTTTAGTGATTTCTATTCCGACTTGCTGAGCGAGTGAGAGACCTGTTACACGTCTGTTTCTTTTGTGCTTTTGCCACTGTTAGTTGTTGACAGACACGACAGATGACATGGAATATTGGAGCAGTTTTGGGACGCTAATCCAAGAAAAGATTGGAGAAGGTCCAGAGGAGGTTCACGGGAATGATTCTGGGAATGACTGGATTAATACATGAGGAACATTTGATAGCTCTGAGATGTACTTGTTGGAGTTCGGAGGAATGAAGTGGGATCTCACTGAAACCTATTGAATATTAAAGGGCCTGGATAGAGTGGATATGGAGACGATGTTTCCCATAGCAAGGGGAGTCTCGGACCAGAGGGCAGAATAGAAGGACATCCATTTAGAACAGAGATGAAGAGGAAATTCTTCAGCAAGAGGGTGGTGAATCTGTGGAATTCATTGTCACAGCCATAGAGGCCAAATCATTAGGAATATTTAAAGTGGAGGTTTATTAGTCATGGCCTCAAGGGTTACAGAGAGAAGTCAGGAGAATGGGGTTGAGAGGGATAGTAAATCAGCTATGATAAAATGTGGAGTAGACTGGATGGGCAGAATGGACTAATTCTGCCCCTATGTCTTATGGTTTTATGGTGATTATTTGTATAAATTGTTTGCTTTTATATGCACTCAGTGGCCACTTTATTTGGTACAGGTTTGGAACCCAGTGTGCTCTTCTGCAGCTGTAGCCTATCCATTCCAAGGTTCGATGTGTTGTGCACTCAGAGATGCTCTTCTGAACACCCCTGTTGTAACGATTGTTTATTCCCGTCAGCTTGAACAATTATGTCCATTCTCTTCCAACTTCTCTAATTAAAAGTGCATTTTTGCCCACAAAACTGTCACTCATTGGATTTTTTTTATTTGTCACACCATTCTCTGTCAGCTCTAGGAACAGTTGTGCATAAAAATCCTATGAGATCAGCAGTTTCTGAGATACTCATACCACCCCATCTGGCACCAAAAATAAATCCACAGTAAAAGTCACTTAGATCACATTTCTTCGCCATTATGATATTTGGCCTGAACAACAATTAAACCTCTTGACCATGTCTGCATGCTTTTATACATTGAGTTGCTACCACATGATCGGCTGATTAGATGTTTGCATTAATGAGCAAGTGTACAGGTGTACCTTATAAAGTGTACACTCAGTGTATATTAAAAATATACTTAATGATGGAATGTCTGGTAAGTCCAGAGTTATTTTCCATCTCAAAATTGAGTGGTTCACTAGTTCATTTCAGAAAGTTAGAATGTGGTCCCAAATTGACCTTAATAAATTTCTTATTTGAACTTAAAATTTCTGTCTTCCAGTATCCAGCAGGTTCCTTGAAACTAGGGGAATAACTTAACCAGATTGTTAATGTTTCATTCATATAAGTATCCTTCATAAATACATGTTCATAACAATCATCTGTTTTCAGATTAAATGGTAGCCTTAATGCTTTCCAAATAGGTTTAAGTATTAAAGTGCCACATTTATTTGAATATTCCAAAAGAGATGCACTCTAAGTAAATCTAAAACTTGTTTGATCGAGGATAATTTCATTCTTAATAACCATGCCAACGAGAGCATAACAAAAAAAACAAACTCTTATTGACAAGTACGTCACTCAATTCAGAGTAAGTCAGGTGAAAATCCTGGTCGTGTGATTGGTGATTGGGTTATGATTGTCACATGTACTGAGATACAGTGAAAAGCCTTTGTTTACCTGCCATCCAGACATATCATTCTGTACATATGTAGGCTGAGATAACAAAACGAAAAACAGAATGCAGTATATACTAAAGTAACGCACATAGAATGCTGGAAGAACACAACAGGTCAGGCAGCATCTACGGAAGTGAATAAACATCCAATCTTTTGGACTGAGATTCTTCTTCATGACTGGAAAAGAAGAGGGAAGACACCTGAATAAAAAGGTGAGGAGGGAAAGGAGGAAAGCTAGAAGGTGATAGGTGAAGCTGGGGGATAGGAAAGGGAGTAATCAGGGTTGTGGGAATTACTGGGCTGGCATGGCTCGAAGGGCGTGAAGGGCCTACTCTACTGTATCGCTAACTAAAATCTTTTTTTTTAAATGCATTGTTTCCGTCAAATTACTGTAAAACAGTAATGAATTTGTTGGCGGCAGTCTGCAAGTGTCGTCACATTTCTGGAACCAACATAGCATTCCTGCAACTCACTAACCCTACCCGCACATCTCTGCAATATGGGAGGAAACTGGAGCTCCTGGAGAAGACCCACGAGGCCATGGAGAGAATGTATAAACTCCCAACAGACAACAGCAGGAACTGAACACCCATCTAACAGCTGGTGCTGTTGCAACGTTACTTTTGACCAATGAGCATGCGATCAACAATTTGATAACAGCAAGATAGAAGTGGGCCTTAAATTCACTGGTAGGTGTTTTCAAGATTTTATATCCTTTGTCCAAACGAAGCGATACGAGTGGTCTTTGATTATGCTGGATACTTTTGGCAGGCAGAGGGAAGTGTTGACAGAGTCCATGGAGGAGAGGCTGGTTTGCATGACGGACTAAGCTTAACAACATAGTTACAAATAATAGAAAGTAAAACCATTGTTGAAATCTGATGATGTCACCTGGCAAATACTTGACCTCATGCTCAATATGTTTCCCAATATTCAGGAGGCATTGACTAACTAACCTTGATCACACAAAGGAAATTTCAGTTCAAAACAGCTTCAGACAGTGACAGATACGTCAAAATGCTAATAAGCCAGAGGAAAAAAAAGCAATCATTTTGCTTGTAGGTAATTAAAAACATTTTCAGAGGGAAGATGCAGGTGCCTGTGGCTAACATAACACATGCCATTATCACTCGAAGGCAATATTTATTATCCATCTTTTCCCTAGTACGGCATATTCCAGAAATTTGACATGCTGTCCCTCGAGGCTTCCAGAATTCATTTTTAAATAACTCTGCACAGTTTTCCATTTTCGCTCTCTCTGTGCTCTGCCAACTTTGAAGCAGCCAATGTGATAAACTCAGAGAGATTTATTGGAGAAGGGATTAATAAAGGAGGTTGTCCAGTCATGTGCCTTCTAATTAATTATGCATGATATTCAAACACAAACCATAATGAAAAAAGAGAAATCACTGCTGAAAGGAAGTTGCAGAAATTGCTCTTCTTTATGATCAAATCTATCACCAGGACAAAGCAACAAATTTAGCAATCTTCATCATTCAAGTCCAATCCAGGCCCAGTCTTTGTCGTGAGATTGCCATTGGAAACCTTCTTCAAATTGTCGATCTACCGCCATGATGAGGCTGTCCTTGGCTGGAGGAACAACTCCTCAAATTCTGACTTGGTAGCCTCCAATCTGATGGCATGAACATCAATTGCAAGGCGGGAGGAGAAGATGGTGGCGTGACGCAGTGTGCGCGGCCTCTCCGGTGAAATTATATCGTATTTGTTAAATAGAGTATCGTGCACAATTCTGATTTGATGGAGACAGCCGTGAGAAGCACAGAGGAACATCTGGAGAAACTTCTGAAATGCCCGGTTCGCTGCCGCTGCTACTGTGCGATCGAGAATCTCCGGAGGGAAGGCCCCAAAATCCTCGGCTTTGCCTGCTGCTGGCAGCCGGGGCTGGGGTCAAAGCGCTAGGCAGAGATGGTGCTCGGTGCTCGGTGCTCGGTGTCGGACGGCTGGTCGGAGGCTTGAAGTTTTCGGACGACTCAGAGTCGGACTGCGGTTGGGCACGGCAGGGAGAGTTTTCTTCTTTCTCCCAACCACGTGAGATGTGGGACTTTCGAGAGACTTTTGAACTTTTTTTTACCGTGTCCATGGCCTGTTCTTCATCAAGTTGTGGTATTGCTTGCACTGTTGTAACTATATGTTATAATTATGTGGTTTTTGTCAGTTTTTCAGTCTTGGTCTGTCCTGTGTTTCTGTGATACCACACCAGAGGAATATTGTATCATTTCTTAATGCATGCATTACTAAATGACAATAAAAGAGGACTGCGGGTCCTCATAATCTAATCTAAAAATTTCTCCAACTCCTTGTAATTTTTCTCACTCCCCCTTCCCTCTTCTTCCATTCCCCACTCTGGCTCTCCCTTCTACCTCTTGTCTTCTCCTCACCTGCCTGTCACCTCCCCCTTGCACCCCCCCCCTTCTCTTTCTTTCATGTTCTTCTCCAATCAGATTCTTCAGCTCCCGGCCTTTTCTAATTATCACCTCCTAGTTTCTCATTTCTTCTAACCTCCCCCACCCACCTACCTTCCCCCTCACCTGCTTCACCTATTACCTTCTTGTTTATACTAAGTCCTCTGACCTTACCTTCTGCTTCCTCCCTTTCCAGTCTTGATGGAGGATCTTGGCCTGAAACATCAACTGTTTATTCCCCTCCTTAGATGCTGCCTCATCTACTGAGTTCCTCCAGCAATTTGTACATGTTACTCTGAATTTCTAACATCTGCAAAATCTCTTGTGTTGATACACAATAAAATGCTTCTCTGCCAATGAATTTATTGCTTGAATACACTGCAGGAATTTAATGAAAACTTTATGAGCTACCACAAGTGTGACACCGGAAAGGTGATCTGTATTGATGAAGATTATTGAGAGGTTCACATTGGTGAGAATGCTCCCTTGCTTCTCCTCCAGGCAGTATACAGCAGCATCGTCCAAAATTCCATGACAAAGTAACCAGAGAGTTGGCACCATTCCAGTATCCTGAAACGATGCGTATCTCAATCCTGTCCCTATGACGGGTCTTGGTCCGAAACATCGACTGTTTATTCCTTTCCATAGACGCTGCCTGTCCTGCTGAATTCCCACAGCATTTTGTGAGTGTTACTCTGAATTTCCAGCATTTGCAGAATCTCTTGTGTTCATTCTTCAAATTGTTTTGTGTATGGACTCTTCAAAGAAAATTCACTCTTTGTTTTGTTCTATTCACAACACTCTTCATACAAACCCTGTTCTTTTATATCCATTTTGTTTTCTGATGGGACTGTTGGGATTCTGGGCACTGTCAATTCTTAATAAACATCCCTGAATAGAGAGGCTTCCTGCATCATTTCTGAGCATGCTCAATGGTGGCACACTTTGTAACGGGGTCAGAATTCGGACACACACCAGACCAAGTAAAGGCAGCAGGTTTCCTCCATTGAAGAGTTTTGCAACATTCGTGGCCACTGGTAGCGGCTCTTCATTAAATGCCAGGATAGTAAAAAAATTAGAATTCCTTTTGATCTCTGATAAGGACATAAAGTCATGGAATCATTGAATCATGAAATTATACAGCATGGAAATAAGCCTTTTGACCCAACTCCTCCATCCCAATTAAAATATCCATCTAAGCTAGCCCTTTGGTCTGTATTTGGCCTTTAGCCCTCTAAATCTTTCCTATCCATGTACCAGTACAAGTGTTCATTTTACATTGTTAGCATACCTGCTTCAAGTTCTTTTTCTGGCAGCTTGTCCCCTAAGTGCACCAACCTCTGTCACGATCATGGACTTTGCTGCTGGGTCTAGGCGGATTGCGAAAAACAGGTTCGGCAATTGTGCTCATGAGTATGCATTTTCCAGCTAATTGCTATTTCATTGTGGCGGTATTTAACTCCCTTCTTTTCATTCTAGTCTTGTCGAGACTTGACCAAAAGCACAGCAACATTTATGCTCCCTGCTTATCCTCATTCTTGTCCAGGAAAGAGGACTGGTATTTCAGTTGATGCTGTAAAGGAGCAGTATTCATTTAGTACTTAGTGTTTTCTTTCAGCTGCAGTGTTGGCCCTTTGGCATAGCATTTATTGCTTTCCTTTTCCTTTAAATTCCGCAATAGTTCTCATTAAGGTCAGTGAACTGTCTACCCGCTTCAATTTCTCTCTCTCTGCACTTGTGCCGTATCTGAAAACTCTGACAACCTCAATGTAAGGAAGATGCCACTCAGTTATCCTTTAAATCTTTCCCCCTTTTATTCTAAACCTACACCCTCTCGTTCTTGGTTCTCCAACCTTGGGAAAAAGGCTATGTGCATTCACCATATCCATGCCCTCATGATTTATCCATCTCTATATGATCTCCACTCAATCCTCCACACTCTAAGGAATAGAATCCTAGCCTGACCAACACCTCCTTATAGCTCAGGCCCTTGAGTCCTGGCAAGATTCAGGCACAGTACTGTGCAAAAGTCTTAGGCACATAAATATAGCAGCATTCCAGTTAAGGGGGCGCTACTGAATATGTGCGACAGCTTCCGGTAGTCAAAAAGCTAAGTAATCCGACTAAAACCAGCACTAAAAATACTTTTTCTGAGGTAAATTGTATTAAATTATTAATACAAGCGGTGGAGGGGTGAGCGATGGTGAGGAGAGATGATGAGTTGCAGAAGGAGTTCTGATATCCACACAGATGACCTGGGAGAAAGGTTGGATCACTTTGGGCACTGAAGGAATAAGTTGGGGCCTGGCAAGAGAAGTTTCAGTGCTCGTTCAACTGGCCAGGGAGCAAGGCTGGATCACTTTGGCTGCAAGCTGATTTGAAGAGTTTGAGAATGGCTTCAGGCTGGGCAACAAAGTCTGGTCCCAGAGCGAGTCGCTGGGTGACATGGTCTAGGCCTGGAGCTTTTCACTGTAGTTAGATCCAAGTGTGAGGTATAATTTGCTGCTTAGATAATTTAAATGCTGGCTCTCTGTGACCTTCACTCCTCTCTCCAGGGCACTGGAGCCTTTCACTGTCCATTGTTGGGTCAATTTAAATGCTGACTCAGATAGACTGAAAAGACAGGGTGTCGAATTGATGTCACTCGTTCTCCGCAATGGTCATCTCAATGGCACTGAGGCTAGGAAGACTGCCTTGGCTGTTGTGCTCCGCACTTGCTAATATGATGAACCGAAAAGCGAGGTTTTGGGCCTACTCTGGGCTGCTCCAGGGATCAGAGCTGAGGATTCAACTTTTGCTTGAAATACTGCTGTTCACTTCAATTTTTTGTATGATTTTTATATATTTTTTTCTTTCTCTTGCATATTGAGTGTTGGTCTTTTATTTTTATTCTTATTTTTCATTAATTGGGTTCTTTTGTGTTTCTTGCTTTTTGGCTACCTGTGAGCAAGCAAATCTCAAGGTTGTATAATTTTTACATTCTTTGATAATAAATGTACTTGAATTGAACTTAAATATGCGACATGCAACAAATGAATGTCAAGAATAAAGAATTATATATAAAATATAAAGTTACAAGTTAAAGTACTAGGAATAAATTGTGCATAAATACATTAATGGTGGCATGTATTTACAAACGTATGATGTAAACAACATTATGAAAATCCCTTAAAGTGTTTACAGTGCAATGCAGCGATGAGGAAATCATTAGAGGGGTTGGGTGCAAAATAAATGGTGAGTCTGATTAACAGCCAGGGGAGGAAACTATTCAGATACGGCGACATAGTGGTGCAGTGGTTAGAAGAACGCTTTATAGTGCCAGTGACACAGGTTCAATTCCTGCCGCTGCCCGTAAGGAGTTCGTACGTACTTCACGTGATCACAGACGGTGGTGTCTGAAAGGAGGATGCTGTCCAAGTTGCATGCCATCTTGGATAATGTCTCCCATCCACTACATAACGTACTGGTTGGGCACGGGAGTACATTCAGCCAGAGACTCATCCCACCGAGATGCAACACAAAGCGTCATAGGAAGTCATTCCTGCCTGTGGCCATCAAACTTTACAACTCCTCCCTTGGAGGGTCAGACACCCTGAGCCAATAGGCCAGTCCTGGACTTATTTCCTGGCATAATTTACATATTACTATTTAACTATTTATGGTGCAACTGTAACGAAAACCAATTTCCCCCGGGATCAATAAAGTATGACTATGACTATGACTATGACATAGGTTTCCTCCAGGTGCTCCGGTTTCCTCCCACAGTCCAAAGATGTACCAGCGGTCAGTTAATTGGTCCTTGTAAATTGTCCTATGATAGAGCTTGGGTTAAATGGAGGAGGCGGGGGTTGCTGAGCAGTGTGGCTCAAAGGGCTGGAAGGGCCTTTTCTGTGCCGTATGTTAATAAATAAGTTAAATAAATAAAATAAAAGATGGTGAGAAGCTTTTCTTTTAATAGCCCTATAGCACTTTACAGAAGTGAGCTTTTAGGAAAGGCAGACTGCACATTGAGGAGTATGCAGAATGATTTTCCCTTCCTAGAGTGGCAAAGACTTTTGCACGGCACTGTATTTGAAATATAATGTTGAATAAATATTAAACAAATAAGCTTAACAATCTGTGCATTGCTTGAATTTCCAGCATCTGTACAGAATTCCTCGTGTTGACAATCAAAGGGTCACTGTCAAGGTACAATACTGGTGCCACGGTGGTTCAGCATTTAATGCTGCCACCGCATGCGTGCATGTTTAGACCATGCATGTTTGATCTTCAGTTCCATTGTAATCAAAGCGAAAGATCTCCCTGTAACCGTGTGCATTCTCTCTGGTGCTCTGGTTTGCTCAAAGAGGCTGCTTCCATCATTAAAGATCCCCATTATCCAGGGCATACCCTCTTCTCATTGCTACTGGCAAGGAGGAGAATCGAAATCAGGTTTAATCACTGTCATATGTCATGAAATTTGTTATTTTTCAGTAACAGTACAGTACAGTACAAAATAATAAAACCTATAAATTATAATAAAAGGTACATATATATTAAAAAGAGAAGTAAATTAAATAACAAGAGATGCCATTCCCTTCTCTGAGTTCTGCTGCATCTTCTCTCAGGCTGAGGCTTTTCATTCTAGAACAAAGGAGATGTCCTCCTTTTTCAAAGGAAAGGACTTCCCTTCCTTCACCATCAACACTGCCCTCAATGCTCTTCCATTTCGCACATGACTGCCTTCATCCTACCCTCCCGGCTCTCACCAGGGATAGGGTTCCTCTTGTCCTCACGTTCCACCCCACCAGCCTCTGTGTCCAGCAAATAATTCTCTGGAACTTCTGCCATCTCCAACAGGATCCCACCACCAAGTACATCTTCCACCCACCACCCCCAACCCCATTTTCTGCTAAAATGAATAAAAACTAAAAGAAAGGTCAGGGTGGGGGATAGGCAGATGGAGAAGGAGACAGCGGAAGGAAGCTGAGAACTGACCAGTGGAGGTGGCAAAGGGCTACGGATGATGGAATCTGATCGGAGTGGAAGGTGGGGCATGGATAAGAGGGAGGGAGATGGAAAGGCAGAGGGGACCCATTGGGAGGAATATATTGGGTGACGGGCAGATGGCATGGACTGAATAGGAGAAAGAGACCTGCTGATGAGGGCTGATAAATCATCTCTGAAGATCTATCCTGGACATAATTGATGCGATTACAGGGAAGGCATCACAGTCCCTATATTTCATTAGGAGCTTGAACAGATTTGTTATATTACAAAAAGACTCCAGCAAATTTTTACAAGTGTACCTTGGAGAGCATTGTAACCGGTTGCATCACCATCTGGTGTGGAAGGACCACTGCACAGAATTGGAAAAAAGCTGCAGAGGTTTATAAACTCAGCTATCTCCATCATGGGCACTAGCCTCCCCACCATCAAGAATGAAGCCTCATGAATGCAGTATTCATCATTAAGAACCCCCACTGCTCAGAAATCAGAATCAGATTTAATATCACAGGCATATGTCATGAAATTTGCTTCTTTGTGGCAGCAGTACATTGCAATACAAAATAATAAAAAATATAAATTACAATCAGAAGTACAACATATACTATATATACATACATACATATATATAAAAACCATAAGACATAGGAGCAGAATTAGGCCATTTGGCCCATCAAGTCAGCTCTGCCTTTCAATCGTGGCTGATCCTTTTTTCTATCTCCTCCTCAACTCCAGTCCCAGGCCTTCTCCGACAACCTTTGATGCCACGTCCAATCAAGAACCTATCAATCTCTGCCTTCAATACACTCAAAGACCTGGGCTCCACAGCTGCATGTGGCAACATTTCCACAAATTCACCACCCTTTGGCTAAAGAAATTTTTCTGCTGTTTTGAAAGGGTGCCCCTCTATCCTGAGGCTTTGCTCTCTTGTCCTAAACTCTCCCACCATGGGAAACATCCTTTCCACATCTACTCTGTCTAGGCCTTTCAACATACAAAAGGTTTCAATGAGATCCCCCAGCATCCCTTTGAACTCTAATGAATACAGACCCAGAGCCATCAAACGTTCCTCGTATGATATCACTTTCATTTCTGGAATCATCCTTGTGAACATCCTGTGGACCTTCTCCAATGCCAGCATATTTTTTCTAAGATGAAGGGCCCAAAACTGTTCACAATACTCAAGGTGAGGCCTCACCAGTGCCGTATAAAGCCTCAGTGTCACATCCTTGCTCTTGTATTCTAGATCTCCTGAAATGAACGCTAACGTGGCATTTGCCTTCCTCACCACCAACTCAACCTGCAGTTTAACCCTCAGGGTGTTCTGCACAAGGATTCCCAAATCCCTCTGCATCTCAGATTCCTGGATTTTCTCCCTGTTTAGAAAATAGTCTGCACGTTTATTTCTACTTCCAAAGTGCATGACCATGCACTTTCCAACATTGTATTTCATTTGCCACTTTCTTGCCCATTCTCCTAATCTGTCTAAGTCCTTCTGCATCTTACCTGTTTCCTCAACACTACCTGCCCCTCCACAAATCTTCATATCATCTGCAAACTTGGCAACAAAACCATCTGTTCCATCATCTAAGTCGTTTATATACAGCATAAAAAGAAGTGGTCCTAACATCGACCACTGCGGAACACCACTCGCCACTGGCAGCCAACCAGAAAAGGATCCTTTTATTCCTGTAAATTAAATGAGTAGTGCAAAAAGAGAGGAGAAGATAGAGTGAGGCAGTGCACATGGGGAGGGGAAGTGTACATCTAATGGTGGAGGGAAAGAGGGGACAAGGCTGTTACTGAAAGGTTGCGTGTGTGTCTTCCTCGCTTGATAGTAGCAGTGTGAAGAGGGCAAGTCCTAGGTGACTGGGGTCCTTTATGATGGATGCCACCTTTTTCATTAGATTATTAGATTAGATTATGAGGACACGTAGTCCTCTTTTATTGTCATTTAGTAATGCATGCATTAAGAAATGCTACAATGTTCCTCCAGAATGATATCACAGAAACACATTTCAAACCAAGACTGAAAAGCTGACAAAAAGCACATAATTATAACATATAGTTACAACAGAGCAAAGCAATACCGTAATTTGATAAAGAACAGACCATGGGCAAGGTAAAAAAAAGTCTCAAAGTCTCTCGAAAGTCCCATCATCTCACGCATTCGGTAGGAGGAAGAAAAACTCTCTTCCTGCCATGAGCTTCCAGTGCCACAAACTTGCCGATGCAGCACCCTGGAAGCACCCGACCACAGCTGACTCTTGAGTCCGTCCGAAAACTTCGAGCCTCCGACCAGCCCTCTGACACCGAGCACCGAGCACCACCTCTGCCGAGTGCTTCAACCCTGGCCCCCGGCAACAGGCAACAGGCAATAGGCAAAGCCGAGGATTTGGGGCCTTTCCCTCCGGAGATTCTCGATCGCACAGTAGCAGCCACAGCGAAGCGGGCATTTCAGAAGTTTCTCCAGATATTCCTCCATGCTTCTCACGTCTGTCTCCATCAAATCAGGATTGCGCACGGCATCCTACTTCACAAATACCATATCATTTCGGAGCGGCCGCACGCACTGCGTTGCGCCGCCATCTTCTCCTCCTGCCTTTTGAAGGTGCCCTAAGTGCTGGGGAGGTTAGTGCCCATGATGGGTGGTTGGGTTTAAAACTTTCTGCAGCTTTTTCTTGGTCCTGTGCAGTGGCCCCTCAATACAAGACGCTAATGCAACCAGTTAGAATGTTTTCCAGAGTACATCTGTAGAAATTTGCAAGTGTCCTTGGTGACATACAATAATTCTGCTCAAACTCCAAATGAAATATATCTGCTGTTGTGCTTTCTTTGTAATTACATCCATATTCTGGGCTCAGGATTGATTTACAGAGATGTTGACACCCAGGAAATTGAAATTGCTCATCCTTTCCACTTCTGATCACTTGATGAGGACTGGTGAGTATTCCCTCTGGTATACTTTGCAACTCCAAAACATAAAAGCTACTTGAAAGGAAAACAAGGGAGCCTAAAATGGAAGTCTAACTTTGTTTTTACTTTAAGCAAGGCACACATGTATGATATGGCAGAGTTCAGATGATTTACGTACTTTTGCATGTAACCCACAATTCAAAAGTGACCTAATTCTCTGTGGTTTGTGTTGAATTCTGTCTGTTATTGCTTGAATGAAGTGTAATAAGATATTTCACTGCATGTTTTTTTTCATTGAGATACAGCACAGAGTAGACCCTTCCAGCCCTTTGAGCCCTGCTGCCAGAAATCCCCCAATTTTAATGCCAGCCTAATCACGGGACAATTACAATGACCAATCAACCTACCAACTGATACGTCTTTGAACTGTGGGAGGAAACCCACGCATTCACGGGGAGAACATACTGTACAAATTCCTTTCAGGCAGCAACCGGAATTGAACCCAGGTTGCCTGTATTGTAAAGCGTTGTGCCAACCACTACACTACCGTGCCACCCATTAAGGATGCAATACAAGTATAATTTCTGTTACTGTAAAGGATCCAACCACAACCATACTAATTGGTCATTCTTCTAATGCTTGTTTGCTGAAACCTGTTATATGGACAAGTAGCTGGCATGTAATTACAGCAATTTTGCGGTTTGTGGAATATGAAATGCTTTTAGACATGTTTGATAAGGCACTAAATGAGCATGCATTCTCTTCTTTAATGCAATGTGCAAATGGGGATGACACCACAACTTAAACGAGAGCACGAAATTCCTGTGTGCTGACAGATGAATTTTAAGTACATATTATAATCAGGAATAACCTTCTAAAAGCAAATTAGTTCAAATATCAGCACGTGGGTCTCCCTGCAGCTTAGTGGATAGGTAGTCTTGGAGGTGTCCGAACAAAGTGGAAAATAGTAAAGACAATAGATTCTGGAGATGATGGAAATCCAGAGCAACGCACACAAAATGCTTGGGGTACTCAGCAGATCAGGCAGCATCTATGGAAAAGAGTAAACAGTTGATGTTTCAGGCCAAGATCCTTCATCGGGACTGGAAAGAAAGAGGGAAGATGCAAGAATAAAAAGTTGGTAGGAGAAGCAGGACAGGCTAGGAGGTGATAGGTGAAGCCAAGTGGGTAGGGGATGGAAATGCAGTAAATAAACATAGAACATAGAATATAGAATAGTACAGCACAGTACAGGCCCTTCGGCCCACAATGTTGTGCCGACCCTCAAACCCCGCCTCCCATATAAGCCCCCAACTTAAATTCCTCCATAAACCTGCCTGGTAGTCTCTTAAACTTCACTAGTGTATCTGCCTCCACTACTGACTCAGGCAGTGCATTCCACGCACCAACCACTCTCTGAGTAAAAATCCTTCCTATAATATCTCCATTGAACTTCCCATCCCTTACCTTAAAACCATGTCCTCTTGTATTGAGCAGTGATGCCCTGGGGAAGAGGCGCTGGCTATCCACTCTATCTATTCCTCTTATTATCTTGTACACCTCTATCATGTCTCCTCTCATCCTCCTTCTCTCCAAGGAATAAAGCCCTAGCTCCCTTAATCTCTAATCATAATGCATGCTTTCTAAACCAGGCAGCATTCTGGTAAATCTCCTCTGTACCTTTTCCAATGCTTCCACATCCTTCCTATAGTGAGGCGACCAGACTGGACGCAGTACTCCAAGTGTGGCCTAACTACAGTTTTATAGAGCTGCATCATTACATCGCGACTCTTAAAGTCTATCCCTCGAGTTATGAAAGCTAACACCCCATAAGCTTTCTTAACTACCCTATCCACCTGTGAGGCAACTTTCAGGGATCTGTGGACATGTGCCCGCAGATCCCTCTGCTCCTCCACACTGCCAAGTATCCTGCCATTTACTTTGTACTCTGCCTTGGAGTTTGTCCTTCCAAAGTGTACCACCTCACACTTCTCCGGGTTGAACTCCATCTACCACTTCTCAGCCCACTTCTGCATCCCATCAATGTCTCTCTGCAATCTATGACAATCCTCTACACTATCTACAACACCACCAACCTTTGTGTCGTCTGCAAACTTGCCAACCCACCCTTCTACCCCCACATCCAGGTCGTAAATAAAAATCACAAAAAGTAGAGGTCCCAGAACAGATCCTTGTGGGACACCACTAGTCACAATCCTCCAATCTGAATGTACTCCTTCCACCACCACCCTCTGCCTTCTGCAGGCAAGCCAATTCCGAATCCACCTGGCTAAACTTCCCTGGAGCCCATGCCTTCTGACTTTCTGAATAAGCCTACCATGTGGAACCTTGTCAAATACCTTACTAAAATCCATATAGATCACATCCACTGCATTACCCTCATCTATATGCCTGGTCACCTCCTCAAAGAACTCTATCAGGCTTGTTAGACACGATCTGCCCTTCACAAATCCATGCTGACTGTCCCTGATCAGACCATGATTCTCTAAATGCTCATAGATCCTATTTCTAAGAATCTTTTCCAACAGCTTTCCCACCACAGATGTAAGGCTCACTGGTCTATAATTACCTGGACTATCCCTACTACCTTTTTTGAACAAGGGGACAACATTCAGCTCCCTCCAATCCTCCAGTACCATTCCCGTGGACAACGAGGACATAAAGATCCTAGCCAATGGCTCAGCAATCTCTTCCCTCGCCTCGTGGAGCAGCCCGGGGAATATTCCATCAGGCCCCGGGGACTTATCCATCCTAATGTATTTTAATAACTCCAACACCTCCTCTCCCTTAATATCAACTTGCTCCAGAATATCAACCTCACTCATATTGTCCTCACCATCATCAAGTTCCCTCTCATTGGTGAATACCAAAGAGAAGTATTCATTGAGGACCTCGCTCACTTCCACAGCCTCCAGATACATCTTCCCACCTTTATCTCTAATCAGTCCTACCTTCACTCCTGTCATCCTTTTGTTCTTCACATAATTGAAAAATGCCTTGGGGTTTTCCTTTACCCTACTCGCCAAGGCCTTCTCATGCCCACTTCTTGCTCTTCTCAGCCCCTTCTTAAGCTCCTTTCTTGCTTCCCTATATTCCTCAATAGACCCATCTGATCCTTGCTTCCTAAACCTCATGTATGCTGCCTTTTTCCACCTGACTAGATTTTCCACCTCACTTGTCACCCATGGTTCCTTCACCCTACCATTCTTTATCTTCCTGACTGGGACAAATTTATCCCTAACATCCTGCAAGAGATCTCTAAACATTGACCACATGTCCATACTACATTTCCCTGCATGACTGGGTGGTATTACCTGGAAAAGGTAAAGGACTGGAGAATAAGGAATATGCTAGGAGAAGAGGGTGAAACACTGGGAAAAGGGAAGAAGGAGGAGTACTGGGGGGAGGTGATAGACAGGTAAAGAGAAGTAAGAGGCCAGAGTGAGGAAAAGAAAAAGAAGAATGGGGAATAGAAAAAAATATTTTACTGGAAGGAGAAATCAATGTTCATGCCATTGTCGGAGGCTACCTAGATGGAATAAGAGGTGTCCCTCCTCCACCCTGATAGAGGCCTCATTGTGGCGGGAGAAGAAAATAGTTTTGGGTGTGCACGTCATTATATGCCACTTGAGACATGTACAACTCTTTCATCTTTGGTGCCGGACAGAAGTATGGGAAACAGTTTCACAAATGTGTAATGGCAGGCAAGGTGACCTGGTCAAAGTTGTTTATTGTCATATGCATGAAATCTATCAAATATTGTAAGGTCTAGTGGATGTGGAAATTATGATTCCTATCGGCCGGGGGTGTAGCTCAGTGGCAGAGCATTTGACTGCAGATCAAGAGGTCCCTGGTTCAAATCCGGGTGCCCCCTTAATTTTGGTTCCAAGGTTGTCAAGCCAAGGAGTGGTAGTGGGGACAAGCTCCCGCTACCTAAAAGTGCTCCTCATGGCATGCGCCTCAGATAGCCTCTGATAACTAGGTCCAACTCCTGGTCTTCTCCTTAGCCTCTAAGCCCAGCGGAACTGTTTCTACTGACAGGAGTAGGGGCAACGGTGGGTCCTGGCGCCTTAAAACCAGTGCTTCAGGTAGATGGAGCTCGTCAGCCTAGGAAGGCAGTCCATCTAAGAGAGGGAAACTCTGATTTCAAACCTCCGCTGCCTTGCGGCCATACCCACTGATGGGAAAGGCTTCGGGAGTAAACCCTAAGGACAAATCTGGAACCCTAAGGCAGACCAACTTTGCTTTCAACCTCGTTCTGGCAACTCCTGCGACGACACTGGTGCCAAGTTGTATCGGCCCTTGCCCTTCCCTTGGACAACATCAGTGTCGTGGAGGGGGGAGACTTGCAGCATGGGCAACTGCCGGTCTTCCATACAACCTTGCCCAGGCCTGCACCCTGGAGAGGACACTCCAGCGTCGTCTCACCGCGATGACACAACACGGAAAGCAGCAGTCTACCGGTTATAAGCCTGCGCTCGACTGGCGTAGAGCAAGACGCCAGAGGTTGCTTTCGATGGAGGGAGGGACGATCGCGTCTCACTAGACAGCTACCGCCAGCCTCAAGCTGGGCAGACCCCAGACAATTCGGTGCTGTCCCACCACGGTCCGCCCGCTCCACTGGGTGCGTGGGGCTGAGGGATACAAGTAGCCCGAACTGCGGACTGTAAACGCTGCACCAGGCACAACTAAAAGACAAAGAAAGAAGCCAGCATGCAGACTAGGATGCTGGAATATACGGACCATGACAACTGGTAAATCAGATGATCTTCGGGAGATCAACGACACACGCAAGACAGCAGTGATTAACAATGAACTGTCGAGACTCCAAGTGGACATCGCAACGCTCCAAGGGACACGTCTCGCAGAATCGGGAACCCTATGTGAGAGAGACTATACCTTCTTCTGGCAGGGGAAGGGCTCAGACGAGATCAGAGAGCATGGTGTCGGCTTTGCCGTGAAGACCTTGCTGCTGAAGATGGTAGAGCCTAGCGAGAAAGGGAGGAATGAATTTTCTCACTTCGACTCCACACATCCGACAGGCCTGTCAACCTTGTCAGCGTTTATGCCCCAACTCTCTACTCTGCACAAGACACAAAGGACAATTTCTACAACCAGCTCTCAATGACAATGCAGGGGATCCCAAGTCAGGAACAGTTGCTGCTACTTGACGACTTCAACGCCAGAGTGGGCGCCAACCACGACTCCTGGCCAAGCTACCTGGGGAAGTATGGGATTGGTAGCATGAATGACAACAGGCAACGACTGCTCGAGCTTTGCATGCTCCACGAATTGTGCGTCACCAACACCTACTTCCAGACCAAGGCTCAGCACAAAGTGCCCTGGCGGCACCCCCGCTCCAAACACTGGCACCAGCTAGACCTGATAATCACAAGACGCCGTCACCTGAGAAACGTGCTCATGACTCGCTCCTTTCAGAGTGCCGACTGCGACATGTATCACTCTCTGGTTTGCTGCAAGATCAGACTTCAGCCAAAGAAGGTGCACTGCGCCAAGCAGCGCATCGATGCCGGTAAGACACAACACCCAGACAAAGCTGCAGAGTTCATCAAGTCACTGGATGATGCTCTCCTTGCAGATCCACCAGAAGGAGATGCTCAGCAGAGATGGCACTCTCTCAGGGACATTATCCACAGTACTGCACTCAAAGCCTTCGGGAAGAAACGGGGCAAGACACAGGACTGGTTTGAAGCGAGCTCAAGTAAGCTCACCGCTGTCATCGAGGTGAAGCGTGTTGCACTACGAGAGCACAAACGCCACCCCACCCAGGCAACACTGCCAGCGCTAAGGACAGCAAGAAGCAAGGCCCAGGAAACAGTCAGACGCTGTGCAAATGACTACTCTCTACAACTATGCGAAAGCATTCAGTCATCATTTGACACAGGCAACATCCGTGGAGTGTACGAGGGGATCAAGAAAGCCATCAGGCCAATCCAGAGCAAGACAGCACCATTAAAAACCATAACAGGCGACACCATCAATGACAAAGGCAAGCAGATCGAGATGGGTGGAGCATTACTCTGAACTCTTCTCCAGAGAAAACAGCATCTCGGACAGCGCGCTAGACGCCATGGAATGCCTGCCTGTCATGGAGGAACTTGATGCATTGCCAACTGTCGAAGAGCTGAGTAAAGCCATCGACAGCCTGCCCACTGGGAAGGCACCAGGATTGGATGGCATTCCACCAGAGGCCATCAAGTGCGCAAAGGGCATCCTGCTAAACCATCTGCACGAACTACTGTGCCAGTGCTGGGTAGAGGAAGCAGTGCCGCAAGACATGAAAGACTGCAACATTGTCACCATATGTAAGAACAAAGGGGACAGAAGCGACTGTAACAGCTACAGGGGAATCTCCTTGCTGAGAATCGCTGGGAAGATCTTTGCCTGTGTGATCCTGAACAGACTGCAGAAAATAGCCGAAAGGGTATATCCCGAGTCTCAGTGCGGCTTCAGGTCAGAATGCTCCACAATTGACATGATCTTCTTCCTTCGACAGCTACAAGAGAAATGCAGAGAGCAAAGACAACCGCTCTACATCGCTTTCATTGACCTTACGAAGGCCCTCGACCTTGTGAGCAGAGACGGCCTGTACAAAATCCTCGCCAGGATTGGTTGTCCCCCAAGGCTCCTCAGGATAGTTCAGTCATTCCACACAGACATGAAGAGCATCATTCAGTTCGACGGCTCTTCTTTGGAGGCCTTCAACATCCGCAGCGGTGTGAAGCAGGGCTGTGTGCTTACCCCCACCCTGTTTGGCATCTTCTTCACAGTCATGCTGAAGCACGCCTTTGGGACATCAACTGATGGTGTCTACCTCCACACCAGATCGGACGGGAGGCTGTTCAGTCTGTCTCAGCTGAGGGCAAGAACCAAGGTTCGTGAAGTACTCATCAGGGACATGTTGTTTGCAGACGATGCGGCACTGGCAACACACTCTGAAGAGCAACTGCAACGCCTCATGGACAGCTTCTCACGAGCCTGCCAGGACTTCAGCTTGACCATCAACCTGAAGAAGACCAACGTGTTGGGCCAAGGCGTTGAGCACCCCCCTGCCATTACCATCAACAATTACAAGCTGGAGGTAGTTCACGAGTTTACATACCTTGGCTTCACCATCACGGACAGCCTCTCCCTAGACCCCGAGATCAACAGACGGATCGGACGAGCAGCCTCAACATTCACCAGGCTGACAAAGAGAGTCTGGGAGAACAGAAAGCTGACAACACACACCAAAGTTGCAGTCTACAGGGCCTGCGTCCTCAGCACACTGCTTTACGGCAGCAAGACCTGGAGCCTCTACTACAGACAAGAGCGGCGTCTGAACGCCTTCCACCTTCATAGCCTGAGACACATCCTGGACATCACGTGGACCAGCCGAGTCACCAACAATGAGGTCCTGGCCTGCCCTCAGATACCCAGCCTCGTCACCCTGCTCCAACAACGCCGTCTCCACTGGCTGGGCCATATACACCGCATGTCAGACAGGAGGATCCCAAAAGACCTGCTGTATGGGGAACTGGTCTCCAGCAAGAGAGCACAAGGGCGGTCCCATCTTCGTTTCAAAGACGTTTGCAAGAGAGACATGAAGTCATTGAAAATGAACGTCGAGAGGAGTGAGGACATCGCTAGCGATCGCTCTCACTGGAGGCTGGGACTACGCAGAGGTCTAAAAAGAGGAGAAGAGAAGCTGAGGCTTGCTGCTGAAGAAAAGCGCACTCGTCGGAAAAACAGCACCAAGACAACATTGGAGGACAGTGCCTTCAAGTGCAGTCGCTGCAGCCGAGACTGTCACTCCCGTGTGGGACTCTACAGCCACAACAGACGCTGCTCTAACGCAGACTGAAGCAAGACTTTCCAGGCGCAGATCCATGCTTTCGCGAGCCTAACGGATGCCACCACCATAGTGGGAGACTCTAGGACTAGAGGGGACAGACACAGAATTCAGGGATGTCACTTTGGAAGGGAGATCGGGAGGAACTTCTTTAGCCAAAGGTTGGTGTATCTCTGGAACTTGCTGCCACAGACAGCTGTGGAGGCCAGGTCAATGGGTGTACTTAAAGATGAGCTTTATAGGTTCTTGATTAGCAAGGGCATCAAAGGTTATGGGGAGAAAGCAGGAGAATGGAGTTGAGGGGGAAAATAAATCAGCCATGATGAAATGACAGAGCAGATTCTATGGGCTGAATAACCTAATTCTGCTCCAGTGCCTGGTTTTGCAGGTGAGAATCAGACTTGCAGCCACATCACAGTCACATGGGAATGAGCAGTATATGCAACACTCACAGGAAAGAGTGCACATAAATTATAGACAATTTTTACAGGACAGGGAATCATGCTTTCCACCTTTGAACTCCAGTAGATTTTCACCCTTCTGAAGCAACACTGATACAACTGTCTCTGCACTTTCAATCCAGCCTCCAAGTTAATGCCCACAATCGCACCACCATCTTCAAGGAGCAGGAAAGAAGCATTCATCATCAAGGACCCCACCCCCTCCCCACCTCTCACTCCATGCTCTCTTCTCACTGTTACCATCAGGAAGGAAACACAGAAGCCTCAGGACCCACAGCACTAGGTCCAAGAACAGTGATTACCCCTCAACCATTAGGCTTTTGATCCAAGGACTTCACTCAACTTTACTCACCCTAACACTGAACTGTTCCCACAACCTATGTACTCACATTCAAGGACTCTTCATCTTATGTTCTCGATATTTATTTCTTATTAATTTACTATTGCTCCAATAGGTTCAATAGGAACTTTTAATACCAGAGAAATGTATACAATGTACATCTTGAAATTCTTTTTCTTCGCAAACATCCACAAAAATAGAGGAGTGCCCCAAAGAATGGATGACACCTGAAGCTCCCCCCCAGCTCCCCCCTCCCACGCACAAGCAGCAGCAAGGCAATGACCACCCACACCAGAAAAAAAAGCATGGGTGCCCTTCACCGAAACTCAAGCATGCAGCAAAGTATCAATAAAGACACAGACTTGCAGTGCCCGGAAAACTACTCATACACCTGGTAATTCGACATACCACAGGCTCTCTCTCTCTCTCTCTCTCTCTCCCTAATAAGGGAAAAAGATATGTAAACACGAGAAAATCTACAGATGCTGGAAATTCAAGCAACACGCACAAAATGCTGGTGGAATGCAGCAGGCCAGGCAGCATCTATAGGAAGAAGTACAGTCGACGTTTCAGGCCGAGACGTCGACTGTACTTCTTTCTTTTTAAATCTTTTTATTGAGTAAGTATACAAAAAAGGTAAGCCATATAAACATTACTACAATGTTAAAGTATAATAAAATTCCAAAAGATAACAATACCAAAAAGAAAATACTACAAACAATGTAATTTAAGCATAAGAAACCAAGATAACATAATAGTATACTAAATTTTATATATATCAATGGAAAAAAAAGAAAAAAAAAACCCCCCCCAAAAAAACCCACCGTGCAGCTAACTAAAAGCAAGACAAAGCAATGGGCTAACTTGAAACCAAACAGAGTTAAACTTAAAATCACGTCCTCAATCCCGACCTCCATTAAAACAGTGAAAAAAAAACAAGAAGGGTAAATATTACATTAAATGAAAATATCGAATAAAAGGTCCCCAAATCTGTTCAAATTTAAATGAAGAATCATAAAGGTTACTTCTAATTACTGTACTTCTTCCTATAGATGCTGCTTGGCCTGCTGCATTCCACCAGCATTTTGTGTGAAAAAGATATGTCCCCGTTTCACGGCGAGAGGGGAGATATAGCACTTAACTCACTGATTTATGACGTTAAAAGTCTGTTGCGTCGCTTTTTCCAGGCTCTGCACCCACAGAATCAGCCCCAAGGCTCAGGTCTCTGGACACACAACCAGCACCTAACCCGCAGCTGCCGATGTTCCCTGTTCTCCTGCGATGCCTCAGTTAGGGGCACCAGCCTAGAATCAGCCCCGTCTCCAGAGCCACAAAATCCAGCACCCAGACCGCGTCTTTGGGATATCAAAAAGCGGCCGGCTGTGAGGCCCTGAGAGCAGGTCCCATCCCTGCAAAGAACTGAAGCCAGAGTGTAACTCCAGGTCAGAGTCTTCAAAAGAAACTCGAAAAGAGAAAAAAAACAGAGCTCAAAGATAGAAATAGAGCTGTTTCCCGTAGATACAAACAATGGAGTCACTGTTTGGGATCACCTTGCCTTTGCTCCGCTTTTCGTATTTACTGTGAATGCCCACAAGAAAATGTATCTCAGGATTAAAAACTGTACGGTGACATATACAATATGTACTTTGATAATAAATTTACATTGAACTTTGAACGTTGACCATCCCATTTCGCTCATACTGACTTGCCCATTTTTCTACATTCACACAATTCTAAAACTCTTTTGATCACTCAACCTTCACAAATGCATCAATTTGCATTTCACAGTGTTACCTGTTATGCAAGCAGGCTCTTTGACCAATCTATCCCTGCTGTCCAAGACTCCAGCCTGAGCTAGTCCGACTTATCTGCTATTAAATGTTGTTACTGTTCTCTGTATTATTTATTTACTTATTTAATTTTTTTTATTTGGACAATTTGTCTTCTTTTGTAATTTGGCTGCTCGCCAGTCTTTGCTTCTGCGTAGCTTTTCATTGATTCTATTGTATTTATCGATTCTACTGTGTTGGGTCCAGCACGTAAGTACCATTAAAACGAAAGCATGACATCGACTGTACCTTCTGAGAAGTTTGCAAAGATGTGACATGTCATCTAAAACTTTGACAGACTTCTATGGTTGTGTGATGGTGAGTATTCTGACTGGCTGCATCAATGCCTGGTCTGGAAATACAAATTCTCTTGAAAGGAAACGCCTACAAAAAGTAGTAGATACCATTCAGTCCATCACGCGTAAAGCCCTCCCCACCATTCAGCATTTCTTCAAGCAGCGCAGTCACAGGAAAGAAGCATCCATCATTAGGGACCCCCACCACCCAGGACATGTACTTTTCTCACTGCTGTCATCAGGCAGAAAGTATAGGAACCTCAGGACTCACTTCACCAGGATCAGAAACAGTTATTACCCCTCAACCATCATGCTCTTAAACCAGAGGGGATAACTTTACTCAACTTCACTCACTTCAAATGTCCTCATAACTTATAGACTCACTTTTAAGGGCTCCTGTTCTCAATATTTATTTCTTAGTTGTTAATTAATACTATTATTTTTAAGTAATTTATTTTTTCTCAGCTGAAGGTGGTAAAACCTGAGGTACAGGCATGGCCAAGCACACTCATTTCTCAATTGCTGGGAACTTCTGAACTATTCTAGTGGTGTTTAGTATTGTGGCTTTCTGAAGATTTACATAAAGATTGCTGTGTAGCATAATTGCTTAATGCTATTGTGTCGTGACTTTGGGATGATACCAGGAGTAGATATTACTATCAAGACACTGTATACCCTGTTCATGTTCCAAAGTCTTTCAATTTCCTCTTTTAACTTTGCATATTTCTGATGTTTTTCACTTACTGGTTTCTGTAAGTTATGTGTGTTTGGAATGGCTGTATCTGCAGTATTAATTAAATCGTTCTTGCTTGTTTACCCTGTATTATTATATGCAGGCAGTTATTATAGATTGTCCTATCTGTAATAACAGATCAGTCATAATATAATTTGTAGAATTCTGACTCTAAAACTGGATAAGGCTTCTATTTATAGTAAAGTATGATTTCTTTTATGAGTTTCCATTTTAAAGCAAGATTTTGGCGAATGAATTTTGCCACTTGATTGTGCCTGTGTAAGTAATCAGATTGAGTTAAACTGCACCAGGATCCTGTAAAGTGCAGGATTGCTTCTGTTTTTTTTTACTTAGCATTTTCTACATTTATCATCTTGAATTTGTTGGCTTTTTATTATATAGTTTTGATTTTTTTTTTGTATTTTTGTTTTTGAAAAGTGGCCTCCAACTCTGACATTTCCTTGTCGACATCTAGTCTGCTCAGATTGTGATGATATCTTCTGTGGAGGATCATGCTCTTCCATTGGCTAACTTTTGCTTCAATAGTGATACAATCTTTATTTTTCTGGGTTGTGGTCTCATTTAAGTGTAATCATATGTGTATTTATTATCAGAATTGCATATGCGCACATGGAGAGCTGAATCTTGTTTTTGTTGATGAAAATATATCCTAAGAAATTTTATCTAACTGTTATGCAAATTTATGTCTTTTATTCCCTTTCCTTCTTCTGCTCCAGATAGTGTTAATCTAAATGCATTCATGTGTACATGGTGTTTTCTGAAATTTATCATTACAGTTCTTATTTTTCTTTGTAAATTTTCCACATTGTTTTCAGACCAAGATATTATACCAAAAGAATATATTAATATAGGGATAGCGGAAGTGTTTATTGCCTTTGTTATATTTTTACTGTGAGCTCCATCTGGCAGATTTTCTTAAGTCTTGAAGTGAATTCTGTCAAAAGTTTTTCCTTTACCACTCTATGATCTATTTTCATTCCTTGTTGATATCCCAGATATTTATATGTTTCATATTCATCCGTCGGTTGTATTGTATCCTGCTGTCCTGTTTTATATTCTGCTAGCTGTCTTGCACCTTTTGTTATATTTAATGTTCTGCACTTATCCAGTCCAAAGTTCATGTTTATATCTTTTGAAAATAGTTCTATTTGAATTAATTGCTTTAGCTTAACTGATGGTGTATAAAATTTCAATTCATCCATATATAAAATGTGTATTGAGGGATAGCTCATTTCATTGTTTCTGATTTGATAATCAATTTTCATCCAATTGAATAAATTAGAGAGCAGCTTTAAAACTGGACAGAACCACAGTGGACTTAGAGAGTCACCCTGGAAAATGCAGTAGTTGTTCTTTTTCTGGTTGTCAATAGATAGGGTGACTATAGTACACCAGTGCTTTATCAGATGTTGCAGGAATTTCACAAGCATTGTATGTAGTTTATTAAGAACTTTTAATAACCATGAGTGCGGGACAGAGTCAAATGTCCTTTTGGTAGTCAATATAGCAACATGGAAGTTTTTCTGCTGGTCTTTAGATTATTATTATTATATTTGCAGTTTGTTGTCTTTTGCACATTGTCTGTTTGTCCATATTGTTGTGTGAAGTTTTTTATTGATTCCATTGTGTCTCTTTGTATTTTCTGTAAATGCCTGCAAGAAATTGAATCCCAGGATAGTATATGGTGATATAAGACTATAAGACCATGAGATATGAGTGCAGAATTAGGCCATTTGGCCCATGGTGCCTGCTCTGCCATTTCATTATGGCTGATCCATTTTTTCTCTCAGTACCAATCTCCTGCCTTCCCCCCGCTCCGTATCCCTTCATACCCTAACCGATCAGGAATATATCAACCTCTGCCTTAAATATACATAAAGACTTCGCATCCACAGCCAGCTGTGGCAATGAATTCCACAGATTCACCACTCTCTGGCTAAAGAAATTCCTCCTCATCTCCCCTCTATTCTGAGGCTGTGTCCTCTGGTCTTAGACTCTCCCACTATAAAAAACATCCTGTCCATATCTATACTATCAAGGCTTTTCACCATTCAATAGGTTTATATTAAGGCAACTCTCATTCTTCTCAATTCTAGTGAATACAGGCCCAGAGCCATCAAGAGCTCTGCATATGACAGGCCATTCAGTCCTGGAATCCTTTTAGTGAACATCCATTGAACCATCTGACGATTCATCAGATCTTTTGCTGGATAAGGGGCCCAAAACATCTCATGATACTCCAAGAGAGGTCTCAGCTGTGCTTTATGAAGTCTCAACATTACATTTTTGCTTTGATATTCTAGCCTTCTTGAAGTGAATGCTAACATCACATTTGCTTCCTCAACACAGACTCAACCTGAAAATTAAACTTTAGGGAATCTTGCTGAAGGACTCCCAAGTCCCTTTGCACATCAGAATTTGTATTTTCTCTCCATTTAGAAAATAGTCAACCCTTTATTTTCTTTTTCCAAGGTGCATGATCATACACTTCCTGACACAGTATTCCATCTGTCTCTTCTTTGCCCATTCTCCTAATCTGTCTAAGTCCTTCTGTAGTCTCTCTGCTCCCTCAACACTACCTACCTATCTTCATATCATCTGCAAACTTTGCAACAAAACCATCAATTCCATCATTCAAATCATCGATATATAACATAAAAAGAATCGGTCCCAACACAAACCCCCGGAAGAACACAACTAGTCACAAGCAGCCAAGCAGAAAAGGCTCCCTTTGTTCCCACTCATTGCCAAACAGCCACTGCTTTATCCATACAAGAATATTTCCTGCAACACCATGGGCTCATAACTTGTTAAACAGCCTAATGTACAGCACCTTATCAAAAACCTTCTGAAAATCCACGTACACAACATCAACCTATTCTCCTTTGATTATCCTGCTTGTATTTTTTCTTCAAAGAATTCCTTTCTTTCTTTCTTTTTCAATCATTTTATTAATTTCATAGAATGAAAACATAACATAACAATATTACAAATAGTAGGAGATACATTGTTACAGTTAAAATAAATAATTATAAGACCAAATAGTATAAATTGACAAAACTCCCAATCGTGTAGAATAGGAATGAGTAATACAAAGCAAAAAAAAACTGAAAAAAAATGAAAAAGAAAAAAAAACCCTATCCCAAAAAAAAACTAAACTAAACAGAATTAGTCAACTAAACTAAAGACTTGGGCAGTACTAACAACTTAAAAATGGGGAAGAAGAAAACCTTAGTGTCGACGACTCCATTCCTCTCAACCAGCAGTACAGAGAGATAAAACAAGTTTGAAAATGGTCAACTTACATGCAAATGCTGAATAAATGGCCTCCAAGTTTTTTCAAATTTATTTGAAGGGTCATAAACCGCACTTCTAATTTTTTCCAAATTCAAACACACCATAGTTTGTGAAAACCAATGGAATACAGTAAGAGGGTTAATCTCTTTCCAATTCAGCAAAATAGATCTTCTAGCCATTAGACTAAGAAATGCAATCATCCTACATGCTGAAGAGGTTAGATAACTTGAATCTATCATTGGTAATCCAAAGATAGCAGTAATTGGGTGAGGTAATAAGTCTATATTCAAAACCGTTTCCCACAGAAATGTCAGACAAGGTTTTCCTTATTTTATCATGTGCCTGCAAGTACCCCAAAACTACATTGTTAAGAATCAATTCCTACATTTTCAACCTCTGAGGTCAGATTAACTGACCTATAATTTCCTTTATTCTGCCTCTTTCCCTTTGTGAGGAGTGGAGTGACATTTGTAATTTTCCAGTCTTCTGAAACCATTCCAGAATCTAGTGATTCTTGAAAGATCATTACTTATGCCTCCAAAATCTCTTTAGCCACCTGTTTCAGAACCCTGGTGTGTACATCATCTGGTCCAGGTGACTTATCTACCTTCAGACCTTTCAGTTTCCCAAGAACCTTCTCTCCTGTAATGGTAACTTCACACTCTTTATGACACCTGACACCTAGAACTTCCACCATTCTGCTAGAGTTTTCCACGGTGAAGACTAGTGCAAAATGCTTCTTCAGTTCATCTGCCATTAACTTGTCACCCATCAATACTTCACCAGCATCATTTTCCAGCAGTCCAATATCCACTCTCACCTCTCCTTTACATTTTATGTATCTGAAGAAACCTTTGGTATCCTCTTCAATATTATTGCCTAGCTTCTTTTCCTATTCCATCTTTACCGTCTTAATGATTTTTTTTAGTTGCCTTCTGTGGTTTTTAAAAGGTTTCCAATGCTCTAACTTCCCAATAATTTTTACTCTCTTATATGCCCTCTCTCAGGCTTTTATGTTGGCTTTGACTTCTGTTGTTAGTCACAGTTGTATCATCTAGCCTTTAGAATATTTCTTCCTCTTTGCGATGTATATATCCTGTGCCTTCCAAATTGCTTCCAGAAATTCTAGCCATTGCTGCTCTGCCATCATCCCTGCCAGTGTTCTTTTCTAATCATTTCTGGCCAACTTCTCTCTCGTGCCTCTGTAATTCCCTTTACCCCACTGTAACACTGATACATCTGACTCTAGCTTCTTCTTCTCAAATTTCAGAGTGAATCAATCATACTATGATCACCTGTCCCTAAGGATTCCTTACTTTAAGCTCTCTAATCAATTCCAGTTCATTGCACAACACCCAATCCAGAATAGCTGATCCCCTAGTGGGCTCTAAAAAGCCATCTTGTGGGCATTCTCAAAATTCCACCTCTTGGAATCCAGCACCAACCTGATTTTCCCATTATACCTGCATATTGAAATCCCCCGTGACTACTTTAACATTGCATTTTTTGTCATTTTCTATCTCCCGTTGTAATTGGTAGACCACATGCTCACTACTGTTTGGGGTCTGTACAACTCCCATCACGTCTTTTTACCCTTCCAGTTCCTTAGCTTTACCTACAATGATTCAACACCCTCCAGCCCTGTCACCTTTTTCTAATGATTTGATTTCAATTTTACCAACAGAGCAACACTGCCCTCTCTGCCTTCCTGCTTATCCTTCAGATTTCAGGAGTCAGATTTCTTTACTCTATATAGCTTTGATATCATATGATAAGGAGTCCACCATTGACAGGCTGGTGGCATGGAGACTGGATGTTCAAGAGGACATACAAGAAACTGAGTGGGAAATGGCATGTTTAAAAGCCCCAAAACAATCAATTAACACGAGAATGAAGCTATTACAATGCAAATAGTTAATGAGAACTTGGTCAAACTGAACCTGACATCCGGACATTTGTGTTAAATGTTTAGAAGAAAAGGGTACTCTGTTTCACTGTGTATGGGACTGTTCTAAATTTAAAGAATACTGGAAAACAGTTGTTCAGACTATATCTGAGATTGTTGGAGTAAACATAGAAACATAGAAGCATAGAAAATAGGCGCAGGAGTAGGCCATTCGGCCCTTCGAGCCTGCACCGCCATTTATTATGATCATGGCTGATCATCCAACTCAGAACCCAGCTTTCCCTCCATACCCCCTGACCCCTGTAGCCACAAGGGCCATATCTAACTCCCTCTTAAACATAGCCAATGAACTGGCCTCAACAGTTTGCTGTGGCAGAGAATTCCACAGATTCACCACCCTCTGTGTGAAGAAGTTTTTCCTAATCTCGGTCCTAAAAGGCTTCCCCTCTATCCTCAAACTGTGACCCCTCGTTCTGGACTTCCCCAACATCGGGAACAATCTTCCCGCATCTAGCCTGTCCAATCCCTTTAGAATCTTATACGTTTCAATCAGATCCCCCCTCAATCTTCTAAATTCCAACGAGTACAAGCCCAGTTCATCCAGTCTTTCTTCATATGAAAGACCTGCCATCCCAGGAATCAATCTGGTGAACCTTCTTTGTACTCCCTCTATGGCAAAGATGTCTTTCCTCAGATTAGGGGACCAAAACTGCACACAATACTCCAGGTGTGGTCTCACCAAGGCCTTGTACAACTGCAGTAGTACCTCCCTGCTCCTGTACTCGAATCCTCTCGCTATAAATGCCAGCATACCGTTCGCCTTTTTCACCGCCTGCTGTACCTGCATGCCCACTTTCAATGACTGGTGTATAATGACACCCAGGTCCCGTTGCACCTCCCCTTTTCCTAATCGGCCACCATTCAGATAATAATCTGTTTTCCTATTTTTGCCACCAAAGTGGATAACTTCACATTTATTTCCAGAGAACTTTACTGTTAGTTCAAAACAGTCAATTTTAATTGACTTTGGACTCCTGCAGGCCAGGAGGATGATAGCTTTATCTTGGAGAAAAATGGATATACCTTTGATACATGAATGGGTGAAGGACATGCCATCTTGTATTGTATTGAACAGACTGACTTATACAACTAGAGGAAGGGCAGGAGAATTTGAAAATGTGTGGAAACCTTTGCTGGAGTTTCTTAGACGTCAAGCTGCACAGTCATCTTGGAATAGCTGTGTTGTTGAGCGCTTCCACATTTTTTTTAATGTGTTTTCATTTTATTTCTTTGTTAAATATGTGAAGTATGTGAAATATTGTATTTATTTTCCTTTGATGATTGTGAAAAAACATGAGGACATGTTTCACTATTTAATTATTATTATTGTTTATTTGTATATGTGAAATATATGTAAAATTCAATAAAAATATTGTTTAAAAAGAAACAGAGCAATGTTGCCCTCTCTGCCTTCCTGCCTATTCTTCCGATACAATGGGTGATCTTGGCCATTAAGCTTCCAGCTATGATCTTTCAGCTGTGCTTCAGTGATGTCTACAACATCATACATGGCAATCAGTAAGTGTACTACAAGTGCATCCTCCTTATTCCATATATTGGGCACATTCAAATATAACATATTCAGTCTTGTATTCACTGTTTTTGATTTTGTCAATTTTTTACATTGCAACTGATCCTGTTGACTGCAATATTTCTCTCTCATCAGCTTCTCCTTGCTAGGGGTCTCACTACACATTACCTCTGTTTGTAAACTAACTAGCTCATCTTTAGCTCTATCACTGTGTTTCTCTTCCCCCTGCCAAATTAGTTCAAATCCACCCAAATAACCCTTGCCAACCTGCCTACAGAGATATTGGACCTTCTCAGGTTCAGGTGTAAGCCATCCTTTTTGTACAGGTCATACCATCCCCAGATGAGATCCCAATGATCCATAAATCTGAACCCCTGCCCCCTGCATCAGCCCCTCAGCCACGCATTCACCTGCCAGATCGTTCTATTCTTACCCTCACAATGACGTGGCACAGTTAGCAATCTGGAGATTACTACCCTGGAGGTCCCGTTTCTCAACTGTCTACCAAGCTTCCTGAAGTCTCTCTTCACATTGTCTACATATGTCATTGGTGCCAATACATACCAAGACCTCTGGCTGCTCACCCTCGCCCTTGAGAATGCCACAGACCCGATTCAAGGTATCTCTGATCCGGGCACTAGGGAGAAAACATACCATCTGGGTGTTTCTATCACACCCACAGAACCTCGTCTCTGTTCCTCTGACTAAGGAATCTCCTGACAACACTGCAGTCCTCTTCACCTCTCTGCCCTTCTGAACCACAGCACCAGACTCAGTGCCAGAGGCCCGGTCACTGTGGCAACCCCCAGTAGTCCGTCCTCCTCAATAGTGTCCAAAGTTGTACAATTATTATTCAGGAGAAGACCCGCTGGAGTACTCTGTTCTAGCTGTGCATTTCCCCTCCTCCTGACAGTCACCCAGCTACCTGTCTCCTGCATCTTCGGGGTAACTTCCTCCCTGTAGCTCCTGTCTACCACCTCTTCATTCTCCCATAGGGGTTGCAGCTCCAGTTCATGAATACGACCTCTCTGGGGCTGCAACTTGGTGCACCTGGTACAGTGTTTATCTGGGAGACTGAACTTCTCCCAGACTTCCCACATCCCCCACAAAATACAAAACACTGCCCCCAGAGCCATTCTAACTAAACAAATGCGGCCCAACAGATGAGGAATGAATAAATAACAACTGAAAGGGAGAAACTTACCAGATACAATACAAACTTACTTACTAACACAAACTTACCAGAAACTTACCAATACAAACAGTGTACGTACTCTGATAATAAATTTACTTTGAACTTTAAGCTTACTGTTCTGGCCCACTGCCTCATCTGGCATCTCATTCCAGATCCCAGCTGCTCTTTCTGTGAGAAGGTTGATGCTCAGATCACTTTTAAACCTTCTCCCTCTCACCTGCTCTCTAGTTTTAGACATTATTGACACAGGAAACAGACTCTGCTTTTCTACCCAATCAACGACTCGACTAATTTTCCAAATCTCTGTTATTTATTTATTTGTTTTTATTTGGACATCTTTGGACTGTGTGAGGAAACTGCAGCACTAGATTGAAACCCATGCAGTCACGGGAAGAATGTACAAGCTCCTTATAGACAGCATCAGAGCTGAACTCTGCTACTGTAGCATCTCTGGCCTCCTTCACTCTGACATGTACAACATTCCCTGATAAATCAAGCCCTCTAGTCCAGAAAACCTCCTTGTGAACCTCCAGAGTCAGAACTAGGTATTGACATATACCATAAGAATTGACGTTTTGTGGCAACAAGACATAAAAAATATTACAAGTTACAAAAAAAACAAATAAGTTGAGTAAAAGGTGAATAATGAGGTAGTGTTCATGACCTCATGAACTGTCTGATGACAGAGAGAATAAACTGTTCCTAAAAGTATTGGCTGTGAGCCTCCAGGCCCCGGTTCCTCCTCCCTAATGGTTTTAATAAGACTAGGGCATGTCCTGGATGGTGAGGGCCTTTTATGATGGATGCCACTTTCCTGAGGAATTGCCTATTGAATGTGTCCTTGATGGTAGGGAGGGTTCTGTCCCTGATGGAACTGAGTTTCTGTAGCCTCTTTTGATCCAGAGCAGGCTGTGGTGCAGCTAGTCAGAATGCTCTCATCCTACTTCTGCAGCAATTTGAAAGAGGCATTGGTGTCATCCAAATCTCTTCAAAATCCTAATGAAGTAGAGCTGAATCTTTTCTGTACCTTGTTCTACTTAATTATGTCCTTCTTATAATGCAACAGGAAGTACACACAACACTCCAATTATTCTACTCAATACCTTACACAAGCATGTTGTATGTCTTTCTCACCACTCTGTTCACCTGTTTTACTGTATGCTGGAACTACATTCTTGTGCACCAATGTTTTCTACACAGATGTGCTGGCGTTGGAGAGGGTCCAGAGGATTTTCACAAGAATGAGCACAGGAACGAGGAGCGTTTCATAGCTGTAAGCTTGTAATCAGTGGAGTTTAGAAGAATAAGGAGGGATCTCATTGAAAATATTTGAATATTGAAAGGGCTAGATAGAGTGGACATGCAGGGGAGTCTAGGACCAGAGGGCATAGCCTCAGAACAGAGAGACATCCCTTTAGAATAGAGATGAGGAGGAATTGGACAGAAACATGGATGGGAGGTGTATGGAGGGATATGGTCCGTGTGCAGGTCAGCGGGACTAGGCAGAAAATGGTTCGGCACAGCCAAGAAGGGCCAAAAGGCCTGTTTCTGTGCTGTAGTTTCTTTTGTTTCTATAGAATTCCTTTATCCAGAAGATGTTGAATCTTTGGAATTCACTATCGCAGATGGCTCTGGAGGCCAAGTCATTGGGTATATTTAAAGTGGGGGTTGATAGGGTCTTGATTTGTCAGGCTATCAAAGGATACAGGGATGAGGCAAGAGAATTGGGTTGAGAGGGAGAGCCATTGTCACTCGCCTCAGCACTAAAGTGACTCCGTGGCTGTGGATTTCCTTTCGGGGACTTTACGGTCCGTGTTCTGTAAATTATTTCTTTGCTTTTTTATTATTTTTGTGATTTGTTCTTTCTCATACATTGGATGTTTGACAGTCTTTGTTATGTGGGCTTTTTCATGAATTCTATTGTGTTGTTTTTGCGGCAACCTGCAAGAAGATGTTATATACTTTGATAATAAATGTTATTTGAACCTTTGAAATTAGTCATGATGAAATAGTGGAGCAGACTCGATGGGCCAGAAAGCCTGATAAGGCTCTTATGTCTCATGGTCCCATGGTCTCTGTGTTCAATACACGCTCCAGGGCCCTGCCATTAACAATGTACGTCCTGCCCTTGTTTAAAATCCCAGAACAACTTCTCATGCACTGGTCTGAGTTAAATTCCATCGTCCACTACCTTGCCCAATTGTTTTGTTGTACTAATGGACAGATTGGTCCACTATACAACCAATTTTTATGCCATGTGCAAACCTATTAATGATATCGCCCACATTCTCATCTAAAGCATTAATATACATGACAAAAACATTGATGTCTGCAGCACACTGTTGTTGACACATCTCCAGTATAAGAAATAACCTTTCCACAGCCTTAGGTTGTCCTAGAAGGCATATAGTATTATTAGCTGAGGCATTGAGTTCAAGAGTTGGGAAGTTACAAAGCAACTTTATAAAACTTTGTTTAGGTTGCATTTGAAAATTGCATTAGAATCATAGACTTATGGAACAATATGGCCTTGAAACAGGCTCTTTGGCCCATCTAGTCCATGCCAAATTGTTATTCAAACCGCACCTGGGTCATAGCCCTCTATACCCTTCCCAGTCATTTACTTATCCAAACTTCTCTTGAATGTTGAAATTGAACCCTCATCCGCCACTTGTGCTGGCAGCTCATTCTACATTCTCACCACCATCTGAATGAAGAAGTTCCCTCTCAGGAACCCCTTAAGAATTTTGCTTATCACTCTTAACCTATGATTTGTAGTTCTAGTCTCTCCCAACCTCAGTGGAAAAAATCTGCCTACCTTTACCCTATCCATACATTGTATAATTTTGTGTACTTCTAACAAATTTCCCCTCATCCTCCTACATGCTGGAGAAGAAAATCATAATGCATTAAAATCTTTCCCTATAACTCAGGCCCTCAAGTACCTGCAACGTCCTTGTAAATTTCTTCTGTACTCTTTCAAACTTATTGTTACCCTTCTTGTAGATAGGTGACCAAAGCTGCACAAAATACTCTAAATTTGGCCTCAACAATGTCTTCTACAACTTCCAACTCCAGAACTCAAAAGAATAGGATAGAATAGAACTTTGCTCAAGACGAGATTGTGGAGCTACTCCAGTCTGTGCAAAACAGAAATTTACAATGCATGTGGTACGGCTTAATTAGAAAATAAAATCCCATATTTTCATGTAATAAGTGACTTCGATAGTGCATAACACTCAAAAGCCATTCACAAGCTGTAGTGTAACATTATTCAGCTGCACAACAGTCTGACTGTCTTGCCTAAGATGCTTCTGTATCTCCTACTAGATGGTGAAAGATTGAACAGACAGTGATCGGGATGGAATAGGTCTTCAATGATGTTATGTGTGCACTGTAGGCATTAAGAGCTGTAGATTGTCTCCAGGTCTGGTAGTTATGTCCCAGTGATGTGCTGAGCCATCCTAATCACCCATTGGAGTTCTTTGTGATTGATCTGTCTGGCTGCAGCTAGAGTACCACACTGTCATTCTGTACGTCAGTATACTCTCTATCGCACATTGTTAAAATTTGGCCACCAGGTTTTGGGGAACATTAATTCTCCTTCAGTACCTCAGGCAGTATAGCTGCTGTTGTGCCTTCCCAACTATCGAGATTGTGTTGATGGACCAAGAGAGCTTCTTGGTGACGTTCATCCCCAAAAATGTGAAGCTGGAGACCCTTTCCACCACCTCACCATTTATGAATAGTGGGGCTTATTTGAAACCTTTTGTATTTCTGAAGTTAATTATCATTTCTCTTGTCTTCTTGATTTTGAGTGCTAGGTTGTGGCCCCTACACCAATCAGACAGATTCAGGACCTCCTCTCTACATGCAGATTTGTTATTGTTTGTGATTAGGCCAATCACAATACTCTGATTTATGAAGGCCAATTGTGCCATTAGCTCTCTTTACCACCTAGTCTTTATTCACTTCTGGTTACCCCATTGTAGGAGGAATAGGGAGACTTTGTGAAGCAGGGCTGTGTGCTTGCCCCCACCCTGTTCGGCATCTTCTTCACAGTCATGCTGAAGCACGCCTTTGGAACATCAACTGATGGTGTCTACCTCCACACCAGATCGGACGGGAGGCTGTCCCGGCTGAGGGTGAAAACCAAGGTTCGTGAAGTACTCATCAGGGACATGTTGTTTGCAGACGACGCGGCACTGGCAACACACTCTGAAGAGCAACTGCAACGCCTCATGGACAGCTTCTCAAGAGCCTGCCAGGACTTCAGCTTGACCATCAACCTGAAGAAGACCAACGTGTTGGGCCAAGGCGTTGAGCACCCCCCTGCCATTACCATCAACAACTACGAGCTGGAGGTAGTTCACAAGTTCACATACCTTGGCTCCACCATCACAAACAGCCTCTCCCTAGACCCCGAGATCAACAGACGGATTGGACGAGCAGCCTCAACATTCGCCAGGCTGACAAAGAGAGTCTGGGAGAACAGAAAGCTGATGACGCACACCAAAGTTGCAGTCTACAGGGCCTGCATCCTCAGCACACTGCTTTACGGCAGCGAGACCTGGAGCCTCTACTACAGACAAGAGCAGCGTCTCAACGCCTTCCACCTTCGCAGCCTGAGACGCATCCTGGACATCACGTGGACTGACCGAGTCACCGACAATGAGGTCCTGGCCCACGCCCAGATACACAGCCTCTTCACCCTGCTCCAACAACGCCGACTTCGCTGACTGGGCCACGTACACTGCATGCCAGACAGGAGGATCCCGAAAGACCTGCTGTACGGGGAAATGGCCTCCGGCAAGAGAGCACAACGATGGCCCCATCTTCATTTCAAAGATGTCTGTAAGAGAGACATGAAGTCACTGAACGTGACCGTCGAGAGGTGGGAGGACATCGCAAGTGATCACTGTCGCTGGAGGCTGGAGCTATGCAGAGGGTCTAAAAAGAGAAGTGAAGCTGAGGCTTGCTGCTGAAGAAAAGCGCACTCGTGGGAAAAATAGCACCAAGACAACACTGGAGGACAGCGCCTTCAAGTGCAGTCACTGCAGCCGAGACTGTCACTCCCGTGTGGGCCTCTACAGACACAACAGACGCTGCTCTAACACAGACTGAAGCAAGACTTTCCAGGCACAGATCCATGGTCTCGCGAGACTAATGGATGCCACCACAACATGAGGGAGACTTTGCTGTGAGTGGATGCTGCCAGGATTAGAAGACGTGGTATGAGGAAAGATTGAACAAACTCAAGTTGTTTTCTCAGCAGAGGTTGAGGTTCATAAGATTATGAGAAGCATAGATAAAAGTAGCCCCAGCTATGGGTAAATAGCCTCACTGCCTTGTGGGTAGTCTCAGGTGGGATGAAGGCTATGGGAGTAAGCTCAGACAGAAACTCCAGAGTGGAGCCCCTAAGGTGGCTGGAGATCACTGAACATCCCTCCTGCAGCTCAAACGCATGGCTTCGCTTTCCTTTGAACAATGCCGGTGAAGCTGAGAAGGGGACTTTGACAACTGGGCATCCCAAGATCTCCATACCTTCTGCCCAGGCTTGTGCCCTGGAGGGGTCACTCTAGTGCTGCTATCCATTGTTCTTCAAGACAGACTAATGCCAACATCATCATACATCATATAAACTGCCTGAGTCAGTGGTGGAGGCAGATACACTGGTGAATTTTAAGAGACTACTAGACAGGTATATGGAGGAATCTAAGGTGGGGGCTTATATGGGAGGCAGAGTTTGAGGGTCGACACAACATTGTGGGCCGAAGGGCCTGTACTGTGCTGCACTATTCTATGTTTTATGTTCTATGTTCTATGTTCTAAAATACAAATCTTTTTCCCAGGGTTGAAGCGTCTAATAGCAAACTGCATGGATTTGAAATGAGAGGGAATAACGTCAAAGGAGATGTGCACAGATAATGTTGGGTGCCGGGAATGTACTACCAGGTGTGGTAGACAAATATAATAAAGGGAATTAAAAGGCTCTTAGATAGGTACATGAATGGAAGGATATAGATTGATGTAGGCATTTATTAAGGTATTTAATAGCTAGTTAAATTATTGCAGCACAATACCATGGGCTGAATGGTCCGTTTCTGCGTTGTACTCTTCTATCTATTTCTCAGCCCTGTTATAGTTGTACAAGGTATCAGTGAAGCTGCACTTGGACGGTTGTTGATTTTGGGGTGTGCTGGTATAGTATTGTAAAGTAGGAATTAAGACAGTGCCTGACTGGGGGCTCAAATGCATAGCCATTCAATTGATTGAAGAGATACCTGGTGGAACAATTGAAAAGCTGTCAGTTATTAACCTAGAGCTGGTGAGTGGGTTGAGGTTCATTGCCTGACCTTCAGATGGCATGAGCATGATACGTTGATTGACCTGCTTTGTGCCATGAAGTTTAATGAGTCCCCGATCCAGTGATGATAGCTAACCTCAGTCAAATCCATCCTGCTTGTCTACCATTTGACAAAATCTGTCATTCTCATTTTTTTTTCCATTTAACAGCTTCTCTGGGGGCAAAAGTTCCAGATGCCAACTATTCATTCTGTGAAGAAGTGCTTCGTATTTTTTTTATTTAGAGATTCTGCACAGCACAGAATGGGCCCTTCCGTCCCTTCGAGCCCTGCCACGTGGCAACCCACTGATAAAACACTAGCCTAATCACAGGACAATTTACAATCAACATCACTGATACATCTTTGGACTGTGGGATGAAATTGGAGCACCCGAAGGGAAGGAACACACAACCTTGCTTACAGAGGAAGCCAGAATTGACCTCTGAACTGCATCGCCCTGTGCTGTAATAGTGTGTCACTAACCACTATGCTCCCATGGTGCCCCACCTGAAAGTCCGAGTTGTAACTCCCTGCTTTTGTTCCTGACTCCACTTGCCCCTGCTTCAGGCCTGAAACATCATGAAGGATCCCACCCACTCTTCTCATGGACTGTTTGTCACACGCCCATCAGGCAGGAGGCTATGGAACATGCAAGCTGGGTCGACCAGGCTCAAAAGCAGTTACTTTAACCAAACATTTCCCCAAATGGAATACAAATATTTCCGTCTAGATAACCTCCAACCTGATGGCATGAACATTGATATCTGGTAATTGCCCCTCCTCCACCTTCACCATTCCTGTTCTGCTTCCTTCTCACAAATTATCTCCTTACCTGCCCATACACTCCCTCTGGTGCTTGTCCCGCTTCCCTTTCTTCCATGGTCTTCTATCCTCTCCAATCTGATTCCCCCTTCTCCAGCCCTTAATCTCTGTCACCTATCAACTTCCCAGCTCTTTACTTCACCCCTCTCCCTTCTCCTGCTTTTACCGATCACCTACTACCTTGAACTTCTTCCTGCCCTCCCCGGCCTTCTTACACTAACTCCTCATCTTTTTTTCCAGTCCAGATGAAGGGACTCAGCCTGAAATGTCGCCTGTACTTTGTTCCATAGATGCTGCCTGGCCTGCTGAGTTCCTCCAGCATTTTGTATGTGTTGCTTGGATTTCCAGCATCTGCAGATCTTCTCTTGTTTGTAAACTGGGGGGATTGCTGAGTGGTGTGGCGTGAAGGGTCAGAAAGGCCTATTCCACACTGTGACACAATAAATAAATAAATAAATAAATAAATAAATAAACTATGATTGTAAGACTGATAAGATTGCGCAGGCATTATACCATAAGAACATGCAACATGGGAGCAAAATTAGGCCATTTGGTCCATCAAGTCTTCTCTGCCTCCTACCAATCAGCCAATGCTCCAACAATGTGAGTATCTTTCCTGCAATACCATGGGTTCTTAACTTTGTAAGCAGGCTCATGTGAGGCACCTTGTCAAAAACATGCTGAAAATTCAAATATACAACATCCACTGTATCCCCTTTATCTGTCCTTCTTGTAATCTCTTCAAAGAATTTCAACAGGTTCATCAGGTAAGATTTTCCCTTAAGGAAACCATACTGACTTTGCCCTATCTTGTCATTTGTCACCAAGTACTCCATAACTTCATCCTTAACAATTGTCTCTAACATCTTCCCAATCAGTAAGGTCAGGCTAACTGGTCTATAATTTCCTTTCTGCTACCTCCCTCCTTTCTTAAAGAGTAGAGTGACATTTGCAATTTTCCAGACATCCGGAACCATTCATAGGCATCCATTAGTCTCATGAGACCATGGATTTGCGCATTGGAAGGTTTCCAGGGCGCAGCCCTGGGCAAGGTTATACAGAAGACCGGCAGTTGCCCATGCTGCTAGTCTCCCCTCTCCACGCCACCGATATTGTCCAAGGGAAGGGCACTAGGGCCGATACAGCTTGGCACCAGTGTCGTCGCAGAGCAAGGTGTGGTTAAGTGCCTTGCTCAAGGACACAACATGCTGCTTCAGCTGAGGCTCGAACTAGCGGCCTTCAGATCACAAGACCGATGCCTTAACCACTTGGCCACGCACCAACATGGTTCATCTGGAACCATGCCAGAGTCCAATGATTCTTGACAGATCATGACCAATGCCTCCACAACTTCTACCGGTATTTCTTTCAGAATCCTAGTGTGCAGTTCATCTGGTCCGGGTGACTTATGCACCTTTATATCTTTCAGCTTTTAGAGTACCTTCTCCCTTGTAATAGTATCTGCACTCATTTCTCTTCCTTCACACCCATCAACACCTGGCATACTGATAATTTCTTCCACAACAAAGACTGTTGAAAATATACTCATTTAGTTCATCTGCCATCTCCTTCTCCCCCCCATTACTCTTTCTCCGGCCTCATTTTCTAGTGGTCCACTCTCATCTCTCTTTATTTTTCACGATAATTGCTAAAGTTTTCTCTATCTACCTTGATATTGTTTACTAGCTTGTTTTCATATTTCATCTTTTTGCTCCTAATGATTCTTTTAGTTGCTCTCTGTAGGTTTTTAAAAGTATCTCAATCCTCTATATTCCCACTAATTTTTGCTTTGTTGTATCCTCTCTCTTTTGTTTTACATTAGCTTTGACTTTCCTTGTCAACCACAGTTGTACCATTTTGCCATTTGAGTATTTCTTTGTTTTTGGAATATATCTATCCTGCATCTTTCTCATTTTTGCCAGAAACTCAAACCTTTGCTCTTCTGCTGTTAACACTGCCAACATCTCCTTAAACTTACTTTGGCCAACTCCTCTGTCTTACTATTGTAATTTCCTTTACTCCACTGAAATACTGTTACATCAGACTTTATTTTCTTCCTACCAAATTTCAAGTTAAACTCAATCATATTGTGATATCTGATCCTAAGGGTTCCCTTACCTTAAGCTCCCTAATCACTTCTGATTCATTACATACCACCCAATCCAGTAATAGCTGATCTCCTAGTAGGCTCAACGACAAGCTGCTCTAAAAAGCCATCTCATAGGCATTCAACAATTCAGTCTTTTCAGATCCATTATCAATCTGATTTTTCCAATCTACCTAAATGTTAAAATTTCCCATGACTAGTATAAGATGACAGGAGGCATTGATCGTGCGGATAGTCAGAGGCTTTTTCCCAGGGCTGAAAGGTTGCCACAAGAGGACACAGGTTTAAGGTGCTGGGGAGTAGGTACAGAGGAGATGTCAGGGGTAAGTTTTTTACGCAGAGAGTGGTGAGTGCCTGGAATGGGCTGCCGGCAACGGTGGTGGAGGCGAATACAATAGGGTCTTTTAGGGTCTTTGGAGCTTAGAAAAATAGAGGGCAATAGGTAAGCCTAGTAATTTCGAAGGTAGGGACATGTTCAGGAAAACTTTGTGGGCCGAAGGGCCTGTATTGTACTGTAGGTTTTCTATGTTTCTATGTTTCTATGTTTCTATAACATTACCTTTTTGACATGTCTTTTTTACTTCCCATTGAATTCTGTAGTCCACTTCCCAGCTACTGTTTCGAGGTCTGTATATAAATGCCATCAGAGTCCTTTTACCCTGGCATTTTCTTAACTCAACCCACAAGGATTCAACATCCTCTGATCTGATCTTCTGATAGACCAAATGTCCTCTAGCTGTGTACTGTGATTTTGTACTGATTTAGCGTCAGCAGATGTTCTATTCCAGGAGCAAGATATAGAAGGACACTCCCTAAGTTTTTTGCAAAGCGTTAAGATACAGGCACAATCCAAGCACCAGTTGTTATATAGGCTGGCTTTAATGTACAAAGTCAACAGAATCCTAGCACCATCGAATAAAAGGTGATGCAGAGCATTGGAGGTACAAGAGACTGAAGGTGCTGGAATCTCAAGCAATAAATAAGATGGTGAGGGAACTCAAAGGGTCGGGGAGCATCGTGGGGAGAAATAGAAATGGACAGTTGATGTTTTGAGACCCTTCTAGACTGATCATCTGGACTGAAAGATAGAAGGGAGATAACCCACATAGCCAGTATAACAATTTTAATGTTATTGGAGGGAAGTGTCAAAGGGGAGGGTGTGATGTCAGTGGTAAGCTCTTTACATAGAGAGTGGTGGGTTCATGAAAAGCCCTGCCAGGGTTGGCGGTAGGGGCAGATACATTAGGGACATTTAAGAGACTCTTACTCAGACACATGGATGATAGAAAAATCAAGGGCTTTGTAGGAGGAAAGGCTTAGATTGAGTATGTTGATAGGTTGGCACAACATGATGGACCAAAGGGCCTGTACTATTGTTCTATATAGGAAGGAGAGGATGGCGACGCGACACAGCGCGCAGCGGCCACTCCGGTGGTGATATGTGTTATCTGTCAAGTAGGGTGCCGTACACAATCCTGATTTGATGGAGCCGGACGTGAGAGCACGGAGGAACATCTGGTGAAACTTCTGAAATGCCCGCTTCGCTGTCACTGCTACTGTGTGATCCAGAATCTCCGGAGGGGAAGGCCCCAAATCCTTGGCTTTGCTTGTTGCTCGGCGGCCGGGGCGGGGTCGAAGCGCTCAGCAGAGGATGGTGCTCAGTGCTCGGTGTCGGAGGCTCAAAGTTTTCGGACGGACTCAGAGTCCGCTGCGGTCGGGTGCTTCCAATGGTGCTGCATCGGCAAGTTTGCGGCGCTTGGAGGTTCATGGCAGGGAGAGTTTCTCCTTTCTACCATCTGCGTGAGATGATGAGGCGATCAGGACTTGAGACTTTTTTTTACAGTGCCCATGGTCTGCTCTTTATCAAATTACGGCATTGCTTTGCACTGTTGTAACTATATGTTATAATTATGTGGTTTTGTCAGTTTTAGTCTTGGTTTGTCCTGTATTTCTGTGATATCTTTCTGCAGGAACATTGTATCATTTCTTAATGCTTGCATTTCTAAATGACAATAAACGAGGACTGAGTGTCCTCATAATCTAATCTAATCTATGTTCTATGACAAAGTAAGTTATTTTGTGTGTGATATTAGAATGATTTTTTTAAGGCTCATCACCCTTACATGAGCATAGGCCACCAGCAGCAGCCCGGAAGAATCTTCTGTCCTAGGTCAGTCTTTCAAGTTTTCCCAGGCATAGCTCGTCTTTGAAGATCTTTCCTCTTCCAGGGATGAGGTACTTGGACCGTCTTTTGGCATTTCTGTAACTCAGTGTTTTTCTGACATAGGGTTGCCCAATCCTCTTCCTTCTACATTTGGGCTTAGGATCATCCATGGTGGAGTTTTTTTTAGAATGTACTTACGTGGAAAACAAAATGTTCTGCTGTCATACTTTTTTATTGAAAAGAAGCATTTATAATTTTTAACCTTTATGGATGAACTATACTTAGACATCACTTTATTTTGCCATTGAGACCATTTCATAACCAAAGCAAGGTAAAAGGCCTCTGGTCTATTAAATTGAGGTATTCTTATTAGTCAGGAAGCCATTGTTAAATTGATTGGGAAAGTAATGACAGGAGTTGGAAAATGCTCAGAGGTGGAATGTATTGATGAGTTAGTTAAAAACATAGAGCACTGATCTTTCCCGGAGCAAAGTACAAATTAAATCGGTGAAGCAGTTTTCTTTTAATCACTGAGGGCATAGAATTAAAATGTGATACCATTATCTGATTATTGAAAGATATTGCATGGTCTTATGTTTCTAAAGTAATTTCCTTCAGTCCTGAAGTTTTCTCACATCATTTAACTTCTAGTTCAAGTTTATTGTCAATCAACCAACACATGTCTACAGCTAAACATTGTTCCTCTGGCGCCAAGCTGCAAACCACAACAGTCACACACGGCACATATAGTTACAATCCAGCACCTAGAGTAACGAAATAATATTAGCACAAGTCCCTGAGTGCCATGGCCTGAAGATTGTTAGGTTTGATATAAAGTGTGAAGTGCGTATTTATGTAAGACAGTATAACCTTACTGATACCATTCTAATAAAACAAGCGGTCATATAAATATGTGAAACAGCAGCAATAACAGATGAAAGTGAGCAGTGCAGGATGAGAGTGTGACTGTGAGTTGGGGAATTTGGGTGGGGGTGTAGGGCAGGGCACTCAAACAGGGTATACATGTGTGCTGGGTGGCAGCTTTGACTCATATTTTTGCCCCTGGTCGATGCCATACCCTTCAACATCTCACTGCATGAGGAGAAGGACAGAGATTATGAGAGATTATGAGAGATTATGATATCTCTCATATTGCTCGGTTGGATATCCACTTCTCATGCAGTAGGTAAGTGTTCAAATCACATTCTGGTGACCTATGGGACATATTCTAAACTTACAGCTCAGTGCAAACCTTACTCTCCCCCTTCAACCAAGCAGAAGATACAAAAGCTTGAAAACACACATCACCCAGGCACAAGGACCTCTTCTACCCCATTGTTATAAGACTTTAGAATAGACCTATTGCAAAATAAAGATGATTTCTTGATCTCACATTCTACCTTGACTTAGATTTTGCATCATTTAGCAACGCACACATAATGCCGGAAAAACTCAACAAGTCAGGCAGCAGCTATAGCAGGAAGTAAACTGTTTATTGACTACAGCTCAGCATTTCAAATCAAGTCAAATCAAATCAAGTCTAATTTTTATTCAAACCATACACGGATACAGCCAAACAAGACAGTATTCTTCTGGGGTCAACGTGCAAAAACATACACGGCCATTCAAAATAATGAGAATGAAAAAAGGAAAGAAGATAGTCACGGAATAAAGCACATTTTAAGTTCAAGACCCTGAGCGACAAGTCCTCCAAATTGATGTTTCCTGGTATTCCAGCCTGTAATTCCAGTGATCCACACTAGAGGGCAGCACTGATGGGAGAGGCCACCAACAACTGAGCATGAATAACTGTAACACCACCTGCAGCACCTTCTCCTCACTTGGACTGCAGCAGCAGGCAAGCCCGCAGCTTGAGGCCTAGTCTTTTTTGACGACAGAAGCGACACTGCTGCCTCACCTCCCATCTCCCCACAGAACAAGGGGAACAGGCCTGCAGCAATAAATGTTTAAAAGCATCTTTCCATCACAAAAGAAACATCCAAAACAGTCACTTACAGTTTCTCTGTGTGCTGCCTTTGCGAATTAACTTTGGTGCCTTCGAGTAGTGGGCAGCAACATTGCCTACATCCAGGTTAGCTCCTCTGAACTCAGACTAGCTGCTTGTTCAGCCCAACAGCCAGTCTCTCCTCCTTCAGCCTGGTGTCTGGCTTCTCATTCCCTGAATCTTATGCTGACTATTCTGACCAAAGGGCAGCTCACTGATGCAGTAGGCCTGCTGTATTCGTTTTTATTTTTGTCCAAAGAAACACATATAACAAAGGAAAAAGCACCTCTGGTTGGCCCCCGAGAGGCTGCTGCATCTATACACAATGCCAGCTTTCTGAAAGTATATAGTTAAATGCCATTAATGCTACAATTCTGATCAAAAAGCTCCTGACCTGGGCTTCTGTACCTCCTCCTGCAACTGGATCCTTGTCTTCTTAACCAGAAGACCAGAGTCTGTGCAGGTTGGAAATAACATCTTCATCTTGCTGTCAATTAACTCTGGTTCACTTTGGGGATGTGTACTTAGCCCACTGCTCTGCTCTCTGTGCGCTCATGACAGTGTGGCTAAGTACAACTCAAACATCATTTATAAATTTGCTGATGATACAACCATTGTTGGCAGAATCCCAGATAATGACGCGAGGGTGTACAGGACCGAGATACCAGCTAGCTGAGTAGTGTCACAGCAACAACATTGCACTAATGTCAGTAAGAACTAATTGTGGACTTCAGAAAGTGTAAGATGAGGGAACACATGCCAATCCTCATAGAAGGATGCGAACTGGAGAGAGTGAGCAGTTTCAAGTTCCCGGGTGTCAATATGTTTGAGGACCTAACCCGGACCCCACATATCAACGAGGAAGAAGATATGGCAGTGGCAGTACTTCATTCGGAGTTTGAGGAGATTTGGAATGTCACCAAGAATGCTCACAAACTTTTACAGATGTACGGTGGAGATCATTTTAACTGGCTGCAACACTCTCTGGTAAGGAGAAGAGGGAGCAAACTCACAAGGTTGAAGTAAATTGCAGAGAGTTGTAAAATTAGTCAGCTCTATCATAGGCACTAGCCTCTGCAGTATCCAGGACATCTTCAGTGAGCAGTACCTTAGAAGGGTGGCTTCCACCATTAGGAACCCCCACCACTCAGGACGTGTCCTCTTCTCATTGCTACCATAGATGGGAAGGATGTTTGGGTGAGTCGAGGACCCAAGAGCATAGACTCAGAATAGAGGGATGTCCATTTAGATTAGAGATGAGGAGGAATTTTTTTAGCCAGTGAGTGGTGAATCTGTGAAATTCATCCCCACAGATGTCTGTGGAGGCCAAATTTCAGTATGTGCCATGTCGTATGACATATGTGATCAGGCCCTTTTCATCATGATTGTTATTGGCAAATGTTACTACAGAACTGGTTTGTCATTGCCTTTATCTGACAGTGTCTTTACAAGATAGGTGTTCCCAGCCATAACCAATACACTTCAGAGATTGTCTGCCTGGCGTCAGTGGTCATATAACTTGTGATATGCCCCAGCTGCTCACATGACCATCCACCGCCTGTTCCCGTGGCTTCACGTGACTCTGATCGTGCACCTGGCCCAGGGGGTGACCTGTAAGCTAGTGGAGGGAAGGAGGACCATACACCTTCTTTGGTGGAGACCTACCCAGGAGGTTGATAAGTTCTTGATTAGTAAAGGTGCCAAAGGTTGCAAGGAGAAAACAGGAGAATGGGGTTAAGAGAGATAATAAGTCAGTCTTGATGGAACGGTGGAGCAGACTTGATGAGCTGAATGACCTAAATCTACTCCTATGTCTTATGGTCTATGGCATCTGAGGGGAAACTTCTTCACTCAGAGGTAGTGCCAGTGTGAGGCAGCCTGCCAGCAGAAGTGGTGGATGCAGGTTCAATTGTCAAAGTTGAAAGTAAATTTATTATTGAACTACATAAATGTCACCAGTTACTACCTTGGGATTCATTTCTTTGCAGACATTTACAGGAAAATAATTAAATACAGTAGAATTTATAAAAAAACTATGCATGAAAACTGACAAACAACCAAGTGAAAAAGAAGAAAATTGTGCAAATATAAAAAAAGAAAAAATCAAATGTATAAATAGCTACGAGTGAGAACATGAGTTGGAGAGTCCTTGAAAATGAATTGTAATGCTTAAGAGAAATTTGGATAGATACATGGATGAGCGGGGAATGCAGGGGTATGTTCTGGGTGCTGGTAGATGAGACTAGGCAGAAAAGGAGGTTGGCTCAGTCTAGATGGGCTGAAGGGCTCATTTCTGTTCTGCAGTGCTCTATGACTCTATGAATCTATGAATCCATGAAGGATTACTTTTTTCTGGAGGCCCTTGATAGAAATGGACTTCTTGGAGGGGATTACGGGGTCTCGAAATTTGGTAACTAAAAGCACATTTGTGGCAGAATGATTTCATCTTAGGGTTGGTCAAAATTAGGTGAACGAACACTGTTATTTTTCTGCACCAAGCATCAGTCACTGAAGTATCCTGGAGTATAATTTCAAATACTTAGAAGTCATCAAGACAATTCTAGTGTCTTGAAAAATCTGGGATGTGTTTCACTGAAGTCTTTGTGAGGAAGCTTGGCTCTCCCATTCACCAGTACAATCTCACCAGAGGCTTGAGATACATTACCGGCTCTGCACATTCAAATACATTTTGCAATATATGTCATTCCCAAAGGATGTGCTTCATGTTGCCTGAAATTGTCCGTAAGTGTTCGCTTCTCCCACTTAATAATAATCACCATAGTAACGAGAATGTTGAGTGGGATTGCTCGTTTGCAGAGCACAGTGCATGATTGAGACAGAAAGAGAGGTCAGACACTGTGGTGTCAGCATAATGGTAAATGCTTAAAAATTAATGAGAGTGAATATAGTCAGAGATATGTGAGTGTGTTAAAAGTTCGGGAGCAATCTGCAAACCGATTGGGTTCTTTTACCTTCTGCAAAACTCAAAGAAGATAGATAAATAACATTGTAGTAATATCCTTGACAAAAGAAATGTGTAGTAATATTGGATTTTATTGTCACACATACAGTTTGTAACTGGAGTTAGAAACTTCCATCTTCACAGAACATTTCAAGATATAAGTGCACTGAGACGGTACCAGGGAGAAATAATAACCATGCAAAATCATAATCAGAATCAGGTTTAATATCACTGGCATTTTCCATAAAATCTGTTGTTTTGTAGCAGTACATTGCAATACATCATTTAAAAAACTATGAATTATCTATATGTATAAATATACACACACACACAGTACTGTGCAAAAGTCTTAGGCACATATACTGTATATATAGCTAGGGTGCCTAAGACTTTTGCACAGTACTGTAGTAATTTTATGTATTACACTGTACTGCTGTCTCAAAAAAAACACATTCTCATGACATATGTGAGTGGTGATAAACCTGATTCTGATATGGGTCTCTATTGTGGAATGAGAGTGGGAAGGGGGAAGAGAGATTTTCTGTACTGATCAATAAACCAATTGTTTGGAATCAATGAAGTGTCAGGGCTGGGTGTGTCTGCACCAGCACCACCCCCTCCCCAGCTCCCCAACAACACTGCCACCTGTCCCACGGGACTGCCTCTCCCATGGCGTTCCCATTGCCTTCCCATTCCCAACATCCTTTGCTCCTGCCAGATTTACACACTCGCTCTCTGGTCCACATTGACAAATACAGTACTGTACGAGAATTTCAGACACTTTAACTACAGAAATGTGTACTGGCCCTCATCCTCACTGGTATTTTTTCTACTCTACAACTAACACCAGGGGTGCCTTTTACATCCAGCTGTGGAAAATGAATATTGAAAGAGTTGCATTTCAAATCCTTTTTTAGTTTGTCCAAAGACTTTTACAGCCAATGAATTATTTCTAAAATTCAATATCAGCGTTATCAGCGGAAATGTGGCATACAAAGTAGGAAATTGGTTTGCTATTTATTATTTATTTAGTATTTAATTGAGATACAACATGAAATAGGCCCTTCCGGCCCCTCAAGCCCTGCCACCCAGCAATCCCGTGATTTAATCCCAGCCTAATCACGGGATCATTTACAATGACAAATTACTGTAACCGGTACGCGTTTGGACTGTAGGAGGAAACTGGAGCACCCAGGGTAAACGTGGGGAGAATTTACAAACTCTCTACAGAGAGCTGCAGGTTATTGTCACATGCACCAAGGCACAGTGAAGAATCTTGTTTTGCATACCATCCATACAGATCATTCTATTATACACTACATTGAGAACGTACAAAGGGAAACAATCACAGAATGCAGGATAAAGTTTCCAGAGAAAGTACCCTGCAGGCAGCTTGTAGGGTACACGCCCATAACAAGGTTCCAGGTTGCCTTGGATAATTCTACTGTGCTTGTAAGGATAAGGCAAATGGCAGGATAATTAGAAGCACTGATGTACAGAGGGTCACAGAGTACTACAGCATAGAAAGCCATTTTCCAGCCCATCTTGTCTGTGCTGACAACACACATCAAAGTTGCTGGTGAACGCAGCAGGCCAAGCAGCATCTATAGGAAGAGGCGCAGTCGACGTTTCAGGCCGAGACCCTTCGTCAGGACTAACTGAAGGAAGAGTGACCTGGTCTTATGCATAGACCCATCTACCTGCATCTGGACCATAGCCCTCCATAACTTCTTCATCCATAAACCAATCTAAACTTCTCTGAAATGCTGCAATTGATTGTGGCATGCAAGCCCGTAGTTGGTAACACAGGCAGATAAGGTGGTATAGAAGGCACCTTCATTGGTCAAGGCTTCAACAATTAAATTTGGGAAGTGAAGTTGCAACTTTAAACCATACCACCTATTCCACAATCCCTTAGACCCTCTACCACCTGGAAGAAGGTACAAAATCATCAGGACCTAGGACTGAATCTAGGACTGTCAGACTGGGTAACAGTTTCTTCCCTCAGGTTGTAAGACATTAAAAAACCTGTCCCTACTGAGGTCCTGTCATTGGGACAACAAGCTGTTTACTGTTTACCTGTGCTGTGACTGCATGCTCTTTGAATTTTATTTTATTAACTTATTTATGGTAATATTTTGGTTTATGTACGACAATATGTACGTTATATTTGTGGGTGCACCATAGTCCTGAGGAAAGCTGTTTCATTTGGTTGTATATATGTACAGTGAGATGACAATAAACTTGAACTTGAAATTCAGTATGGCCTCATTTAGAATACTGCATGTATTACAGGAAGGATGTGGAGTTTTTGAAAGATTCAGATCTGGATATTGCCTGCAAAGCTACCATTATTACTTATCCTCAATTGCTCACTTGGAAATTGAAGAGGGGTCCCATCATGAACCACTGCAGGGCTATCTTCACTGGAAGGTGAAGATAATTATACAATTGAAAGGTTTGCAGTGTCAATTCAGAGGGCACTTAAGAGTCATTTGCCTACTAGTTAAACTAATCTGTGCTGAGGGAGCTGAATATAATAAGAAGTGTATTGAATATATTGTTCTGTTTTCCCAGAGAGAATTTGATGATCAGTTATTATTCCTGTGGTTATGTATCATTAATACCTCTGTGCAATTCTTCATGGCAATAAAGTTCCTGAAGGGCTTTAATGTCTTCAGAATTCATTGAGACGCAGTGGAAAAAAAAAGTGACGAGAAGTAATGTTTATTTGTGTGTGGAAATCTTCACTGAACAGACTGACACCTGGAACCTGGACTTGGGTCACTTTGCTGTGCTCCACAATTGCTGAATATTGCGCCAACAGGTGGCACCCATCACGTAGGACATGCCCTCTTTACACTGCTGCCATCATGGAGGAGGTACAGCAGCCAGTATACACACGTATATAATTGATATATTAATATACATATTTATATTTGTGTATATATATGTATATTTATTATTGTAATTTACAGTTACTTAATTATTAGGTACTGCACTGTACAACAGATTTCAGGACATATGCCCGTAATACTAGAGCGGATTCTGGATTTCATTCTTCTTATAGAAACTCCTGCATGATGCTAAGCTCGGGCGCATTATCAGTGATGTTACCTGGGGTGGTCAGGTGTTTTGGGTCTTTCAGCATCATACAACCTCGCCCAGGCGACCCGACCGGGGTTGATCAGACCCCGGACTGTGCCCTAGCAGCAACCTACGGATCTGCTCTCTTTATCCAGAGCCAGCTTGACGCTTTCTCTGCTGCATCTGTCATGGTAGAAATGGCACTCCTTCTTCTCTCTCCCGTGATTCCAAGTGCAGTGTATACTTTGCAGAGCGACTGGTCTGCAAAGCCACGATATCCGACCTCCACGGGCCAACACTTTGCTCTCCAGCCTCTTCTTTGGCAGTTGTTCTTCAGATCATCATACTTGGCTCTTTTCCGCTCGTAGGCCTCCTCCATGTGTTCTTCCCATGGCACGGTAAACTCAAGCATAAGAACGTGATTCGATGAGTCAGACCACAACACAATGTCAGTCCATATTGTAGTCTCTGTGATGTGGGGAGGAAACTGCAGCTGTTTTCCCAGCTCTGCTTTTAGCTTCCAGTCCTGCGCAGTGAAGAGCAACCCGGTTGCTCTCTGGTGTTCTGTTGGTCTTTCCCCTTCTTTGGCAAAGCAGATGGTATTCTTGACCTGACTTGTTTTCCAGCAGATGTTAAGGGTTCTGACGATTTCCAATATGTTTGTCCAATGAACGAGTTTTCAATTTGGTGGAAAAAAACATTTTCTATAAAGCACTATGTTGCTGTTTATCCAGAACAATGTCCAAAGACTAGATCTGTGCAGATAGGTGTTGGAGAAAGGTACACTACCTGGTGAGTGTAGCTACCTGTGGTGAGTCTCATTACAGATGTACAGTGAAGAGTATCCTAACTCATTGCATCATGGTCTGGTATGGAGACACCAATGCCTAGGAACTGAAAATGCCATAGGAAGTGATGGATGCAGACAAGTCCAACACATGCAAATCCCTTCGCTCTATTAAATGGAGCACTGCCATAAGAAAGCAGCATCCTTTCATCAAAGATGCCACTATCTTGGCCATGCCCTCTACTCGTCACTACCATCGTGCAAGTGTACAGAATCCTTAAGTTGCAAACCACCAGGTACTGGAACAGTCATTATCCTACAACCATCAGACTCCTGAACCAATATCGATAACTTCAATCATCATGAATCTGAACTGATTCTTTAACCTATGGGCTCACTTTCAACGACTCTTTACAGCTCGTTTTCCATATTGCATTTATTTTATTTGCACAGTTTGCCTTCTTTTGTACATTAGTTACTTGTCATTATTTGACTATTCCTGTGCATTTTCTTTGTAAATTCTATTATATTTCATTTTCCACTGTAAATGTCCGAAAGAAAGTGAATCTAAAGCAGGGTTTCCCAAATGTTTTTTGTGCCGTGGAGCAATACCATTAAGCAAGGGGTCTGTAAGACATAGGAGCAGAATTAGACCATCTGGCCCATCGAGTCTGCTCCACCGTTCAATCACGGCTGATCATTTTTTAAAATCTCCTCCTCAACCCCAGGTCCCGTCCTTCTCCCCGTGACCTTTAATTCCATGTCCAACCGAGAACCGATCAATCTCTGCAAAAAATACACCCAACGACTTGGCCTCCACAGCGGCATGTGGCAACAAATTCCATAAGTTCACCACTCTTTGGCTTAAGAAGTTTTTCTGCATCTCTGTTTTGAAAGGGCGCCCCTCTATTCTGAGGCTGTGCCCTCCTGTCCTAGACTCTCCCACCATAGGAAACATCCTTTCCACGTCTACTCTGTCTAGGCCTTTCAACATTTGAAAGGTTTCAATAAGATCCCACCTCATCCTTCTGAATTCCAGCAAGTACATCAAATGTTCCTCATAAGACAACCATTTCAGTCTTGGAATCATCCTTGTGAACCTCCTCTGGACCTTCTCTAATGCCAGCACATCTCTTTCTAAGATGAGGGGTCCAAAACTGTTCACAATACTCAAGGTGAGGTTTCACCAGTGCCTTATAAAGCCTCAGCATCACCTCCTTTCTCTTGTATTCTAGACCTCTTGAAATGAATGCTAACATGGCATTTGCCTTCCTCCCCACCAACTCAAACTGCAAGTTAACCTTCAGGGTGTTCTGCACAAGGACTTCCAAGTCCCTCTGCATCTCAGATTCCTGGATTTTCTCCCCATGGACCCTAGGTTAGGAACCCCTGATCAAACGGAAGTATCTGATAAATATGCATATGTACTTTGATAATAAGTTTACTTTGAACTTTAAAGAGACTCAAGCAATACACATCAAAGTTGCTGGTGAACGCAGTAGGCCAGGCAGCATCTCTAGGAAGAGGTACAGTCGACGTTTCGGGCCGAGACCCTTCAGAGAGACTCTGCAGATTTGTAATTGGCGACGACTGAGAGAAGACTAGTGGAGGGGTGGAGGGTGGATTGGCTGTTCGACTAATCTAACCTTGCCCAAACCAATAGGTTTGCTCTTGTCACACATACCAAGAGATCGGGACGGGGGATAAAAACTGTTTTATGTGCTGTCCATAGAGATTATTTCACAACATAACACAACATGGGGCTGGGGATGGGTGCCATGGAAGCATAGCGATTAGTGCAACACTATCACAGCTCGGGGCGATGCAGTTCAGGGCTCAGTTCTGATGTAATCTGTTTAGAATGATGATGTTATAAATTCTGTTTAGATTATCATTACTTTATGTTATGTGCAACCAAACATTATTAGTGATCACTAGTGCATTCATGGTTCATGTGTTAAACAGCTCAGTTACCACACCAGTCCCCCTGACTGTTTATTTCTATCTTTAGATACTGCCTGATCTGCTGAGCCCCTCCAGCATTTTGTGTGTGTTGCCTAAAACTCCCCCACAGCTGCCGAATCTCCTGTGTCAAACAGATTTATTACATTTTGTTTGCTGTTCATGATTAGTCATACAGAAGTACGGCACCGAAACAGAACCTTTGGCCCATCTAGTCCATGTCATAACCATTTAAACAGCCTACTCCCAATGACCTACACCCGGGCCATTGCCCTCCATACCCCTACCATCCATGTACCTATCCACACTTCTCTTAAACATTGAAATCCAGCTCGCATTGACCATTTGCGCTGGCAGCTCATTCCACACTCTCACCACCCTCTGAGTGAAGAAGTTTTCCCGCATGTTCCTTTTAAATTCTCACCGTCCACTCTTAAACATGACCTCTGGTTGTAATCCCACTCAGCCTGAGTGGAAAAAAGTGTGCCTGCATTTCTCCTGTCTAAACCCCTCATAAGTTTGCATTGTTGTTATTGTTGAGTCATCTTTGACTCGTGGATCATGTAGGTGTCCACAGGGTTTTTGTGGTAAGAATGCGGAAGTAGATACCCAGGCCTTTCTTCTGCACAAATGTTGCTGCTGTCCAGGTTGTTCAAACTCAGGACCATCCACCTCGAAGTCCAGTCCATAATTTTGTATACCTCTATCAAATTTCCTTAATCTTCTACATTTTAAAGAATACAGTCCTAACCTATTCAATACTTCCTTATGACTCAGGTCCTCCAGACCCACCAATATCCTTGTAAATTTTCTCTGCACTTGTTCAACCCTTCAACTTTGCTTACATCTTTCGTGACAAGAAGGAGCTGTCACATAACAATAAGTGTTTTGGTTACGTGAATCAGAGAATTTTATCAGTGAGATTTTCTTTGGCTTTGGTAGGGTTGGGATGAACCAAATTTGTACTTTATTGTTGCTGGTATTGGAATAGTGTAAGGTATGTGAAGGTATCCTAGTGGGAAAAGCTGTTAATGTTGCATAGTGGAGTTTAAACTGGAGTCGCAGGGGGATGGGAACCAGAGTGTCAGAACAGCTAGTGGAGAGGCTGTGGAGGCAGAGGTTGATAAGATCTCAGACAAAGTTAGGAATCAAAAGGTTGAGCACGGTGAGACTAGTGTTCTGAACTGCATATATTTCAATGCAAGAAGTATCGTAGGAAAGGCAGCTAATAGTGCTGAAGATGAAGTAGCTGGTTTACAAACGGGACAATGTGTTATGAGGAGAGGCTGTTGATAGAGCAAACAGGATGCATTGCAATTTAAAAAGCAGACAAAATCAAAAAGGGTGAATACTGGACGGAAGGTGTTATATTTGAATGTGCGCAGTATGCAGAATAAGGTAGATGAACTTGTAGCACAGTTGCAGATTGGCAGGTATGATGTTGTAGGCATCACTGAATCATGGCTGGAGAATATTATAGTTCGGAGCTTAACGTCCAAGGATATATAGTACATTGTGTCAAAAAGACAGGCAGGAAGGCAAAAGGGGAGGTGTTGGTCTGTTGATAAAAAAAATGAACTTAAATCATTAGAAAGAGGTGACATAAGGTCAAAAGGTGTTAAATTTTTGTTGGCTAGACTTAAAGATGGGAGTTGTATACAGACTCCCAAACAATAGTAAGAATGTTGCCTACAAATTACAATGGAGATAGAAAATGCATGCCAAAAGGGCAATATTACAATAGTCATGGGGGATTTCAATATGCAGGTAGTTTGGGAAAATCAGGTTGGTGCAGGTTTCTAAGATGGGGAATTTCTAGAGTGCCTACGAGACGGCTTTTTACAGCAGCTTATTGTTGAGCCCGCGGGTATCAGCTATTCTGGATTGAGTGTTGTGCAATAAACTAGAATTGATTAGAGAGCTTAAGGTAAAAGAACCCTTAGGAGCAGTGATCATAATATGAAGAAATTCACCGTGAAATTTGAGGAGAAGCTAAATTCAGATGTATCAGTACTACAGTGGAGTAAAGGGAATTACAGAGGCATGAGAGAGGAGATGACCGGGATTGAATGGAAAAAAAACACTGGCAGAGATGATGGCAGAGCAACAATGGCTTTCTGGAAATAATTTGGAAGGTGCAGGATATATACATCCAAAAAAGAGAGAAGCATTCTCAAGGCAAGATGACACAACCATGGATAACAAGAAAAGTCAAAACCAGAACACTCATGATCATGAGACTGTGATCACCCATATCATATGACACAGAATGTAATAATGGTGATGATGATGTTTATTTGATTAGTGTTCTTGCTACTAATTAGATAAGAAAGCTATTTTCTTGAACATTAGATCAGACCCATATTGCAATGCTGTCTTACGGCATGGTTCTGCTATTCTCTTGTATATCTATCTCTGTAGAATAAGCCCAAGTTTTCCCACCAGCAGCCAAAATTCCTTGTCTCTGGAATCATTCCAGAAAATCCAGATCCTATCCTTTCTTGGACCTTCCCATCTTTCAAAATGTGTGGTGACCAGAATTAGATGTTGTATTCTGCTTGTGGGGTTACCAATATTTTCTGTGCCATTTTCAGCATAACTAGCTTGCTTTTTTTTACTCTATGCTGTTAGTACTACCAAAGCGGAAAATAGAGGTTGAGAAAAGAATTCTGAAACCTCTGGGACTGTGTAAACCTCACAAAATGCTGAAGAAACTCAGAAGAATAGGTATCATCAGTGGAGGGGTTTAAATGACATTTTAGTCCGAGACAGTTCACTAGGACTTGAAGTGGGGGGCGGGGAGGAGAAGCCAGAATAAGAAGGGGAGGGTAAACGAAAGAATACAAGCTCGCAAGTGATAGGTGAGACCAGGTCTGGGGAAAGGTGGATGAGGGGGAGTGGGAAGGACATGAGAAAAGAGGCTGGCAGGTGATGGGCTGAAGAAAAGGGAGTCTGACAGGATCTGATAGGGGAACAGTGGACCTTGGAAGAAAGGGAAAGTGGAGAGACACCAGAGGGAGTTGATGGACAGGTGAGGAAAAGACATTGGAGTGGAGTGAATGGAGTGATGAAGGGTCTTGGCCCAAAATGTTAACTGTTTATTTCTATCTTTAGATGCTGCCTGACCTGCTGAATTCTTTCAGTATTTTGTGTTCGTTACTCTGGATTTCCAGCATCTGCAGAATCTTGTTACAGTACACATCCGACCACGCCATTCTCCTGGGTTTAGATGCTCTATTCTTTGGAGTATGGGTAGCTGGTGCAGTCCATTTAAAGATTCTGATCTGCTCTGCTAATTGATGGCCAAGTTTTGGCACCAAGATTTCGATATATAAAGAGCACCTGATTGATGAATGCGCAATCATCAGCCCAGCTTTGGTTCAGTCTGTGATTGTATTTAGGATTTCTGTCTCATTTGGTTTCTCATCTAGTCTCATCATGTTCGCATCTAGCATCTAGTCAAAAACACTGTTCTCGTATTCCTCAGGGGTCAGTATTGGGACCGCTGTTTTTCACGTTGTTTGTCAATGATTTGGATAATGGAATTGATGGCTTTGTGGCAAAGTTTGCAGATGATATGAAAATGGGTGGAGGGGTAGGTTGTGCTGAGGAAGCAATGCATTTGCAGCAGGATGTAGACAAATTGGAAGAATGAGTAAAAAAAATGGCAGATGAAGTACAGCGTTGGGAAACATATGATAATACACTTTGGTAAAAGGAACAATAGTAAGGACTATCATCTAAATTGGGAGAAGATTCAAACATCAGAGGTGCAGAGGGACTTAGGAGTCCTCATACAAGACTCCCAGAAGGTTAATTTACAGATTAAATCTGTGGTAAAGAAGGCAAAAGCAACCTTGGCATTTATTTCAAGGGGAATAGAATATAAAAGCAAGAAGATCCTTTATAAGACACTAGTCAGGCCACACTTGGAGATATGGGCTCCATATCTCAGATAGGAAGTGTTGTCCTTTGAAAGACTCCAGAGGAGGTCCACGAGGATGATTCCAGGAACGAAGGGGTTAACATATGAGAACTGCTTGGCAACTTTGGGCCTGCAATTTAGAAGAATCTGTGGGGATCTCTGAAACCTACCAGATGTTGAAAGGGCTAGATAGGGTTGATGTGGAGAGGATGTTTCCTGTGGTGGAGGTATCCAGAACTAGAGGACATCACCTCAAAATTGAGGGGTGACAATTTAGAAGAGAGGTAAGGAGGATTTTTTTTTATAGTCAGAGAGTAGTAAATCTGTGGAATGTTCTGTCATAGACTACGACGGAGGCCAAGTCCCTGTATATATTTAAAGTGGAAGTTGATTATTTCCTGATCAGTTAGGGTATCAAAGGTAGGTGTTTGAGTTTGGGTGGGATCCGGGAATCGTGTCTCGATTCTAGCCTCAGATACTCCAGCTCTCATGTCGTTACCATCTTCGCCTTGGCCTCTTGTCACAAATCTCTTGTGGTCAGAATATAACCGGTTCCCTTTTGCATTGTCCTTTATTTTAACAGTTACGATTTGTATTTCTGTCCCTTGGCAGATAAATTCAATGCGTAATTCCCTGATCCTGCGATTGTTCACAATTGCAGTATCGTCAGTAAATGGAGACTGGGTAACCTTGAAGACACCTGAAGATTACAGACTTGAACAAGTCTATCAGCAGTGATAGGCAGCGAGCCGGTGGAGCAATGTGGACTGTGTCCCCACAGGTGACCTATTTAGCAAGCTGAATGAGAGCTATCAAGCATCAATCCCCACATGGAAAGAATCGGTGACCCGAAAAGCGTCTCCTTTGCCGCACTACTGTGCTGTCACACTACTCAAAATTCCTGAGCTGAGGAAGATGGCAATGTCACAGATAGAGGTCGCAGTGGGGGTCGCTGTCTAATGAACTGCCAAGCTGATCTATAAACGATGGTCATAGTGCACCACACAGTAGTTCTGTTGGAGATGATCTGCAAAAATGCCACACTAATTATTCCATTGCCAATTGTTGTCAGGTGTCATTGCTACTGACTGCAGAGACAGGTAGGAACATTATTGTTAGAGATGTTTTCAGAATCTTTAGCAGAGCATCTGTTGCTGGAAAAAAGTATTTGCACTTATATTGAGGCCATTCGACACTTGAAATATATTCTGCCAGTCAATTAAACAGTTATCAGATAAACTAAACTCACTGGTTTCAATGCCCTGTAGTTACCATTGATACATAACGAACCCCATCAATTCCAACTAACTACATTGAGTAGCCACTTTATTAGGTACACCTGTTCTCCTGTTCATTAATGCACATATCTAATCAGCCAATCGTGTCTCAACAACTCAATGCATGAAAGCATGCAGATGTTGTCAAGTGGTTCAGTTGTTGTTCAAACCAGACTTCAGAATGGGGGAAGAAATGTGACCCAAGTGATTTTGACCATGGAATGCTTGTTCGTGCCAGATGGGGTGGTTTGAGTATCTCAGAAACTGCTGATCTGGGATTTCCACGCACAACAGTCTCCAGAGTTTACAGAGAATTGTGCGAAAAAAAGGAAAAAAATCCAGTGAGCGACAGCTGTCCGGGTGAAAATGTTTTGTTAACGGCAGAGATCAGAGGAGAATGGCCAGACTGGTTCAAGCTGATAGGAAGGCAACAGTAACTCAAATAACCACATGTGACAACATGGTATACAGAAGAGCACCTCTGAATGAACAACAACACAAGACGAACCTTAAGTGGATGGACTACAGCAGCAAAAGACCTCAAAAGTACACTCAGTAGCCACTTCATTAGGTAGAAGAGGTAACAGGTAAAGTGACTATTAAATATATGCCTACACAAGATGTGTTTGCACACTACTACTAGTTCTCCACACACACACACACACACACGCATGTGCTCACTCTCTTTCTCTCTCACACACACATACCCTCGTCGCTCTCACTCTCTCACACACACATCCAAACAAAACAGTATCCACATTTTACTCGTTATCTTTACCAACACCTTTACATTTAAATTTTATGCTCTAACACTTTATTTAGCATCCTGTTAATATTTTCCCTTGCATACACTATTGTAATGAAATGATCTGTATGGACGGCATGCAAAAGAAGGTTTTTGATTGTACATCGCTATATATAACAATAGTAATAAGCCAAAACCTAGAACACTCTCCTGCCTTCATACAGACAACACATTAGGAGGTTACTTGAATATTTTCTGTTATATTACTATGAGGAAATCAAATTGCTTTGCACTGAGGCAGAGTTAACCTATTAACTGCATGGTGGATTATATCAACCTGATACTTATCTATCGAATGAATCCAAATAGTGCAGCGATTAGTGACAATCCCAATGCCTCTTCTTTTGGAGAAGTGATGCAGTGTCTACATATGTCTAAAACACAAGGGAGCATGGCCTGCTGTTGACTAAACCCATCTATCTTCTTCACTATCCTTCTCGTGGGATCCTTGGACTGTCAACTTCTCAGGTAGCCTGTCACGGAAGGATGTGCATGCATGAGGAGCCTCGCTAATGGAGAACAGATAATGCCCAGGTAATGCACAAGAAGGCTGGCAGCCGCTGGATTTTCAGTTAAGCCAAGTCACGCAGAAGATCGCACAGTGGCTTAAAGAAACAAGGCGCTGTAGGAAGCAATCTGCAAAATCCCTTCATAGAGTAAAAGAGGCATAGAGCACCAAGTGCCCTTCAATTCACCCATGCTGAACTCTTATTCTCTCTTATTCTGCCAAGACTTATCAATCCTCAGCTGGACCATAGTTCTCCGTGCCCTTCCCATCCGTGTCCCATCCAGGTACTTATTCAAACTTGTCACAGATCTGGCAATTGAACCCATATCCTCAGTATCATATCAAAAATTGTGTGTGTGTGTGTGTGTGTGTGTGTGTGTGTTGTTAAGGCTGTCAATGCTAAATGTGTGCTGTGTGCGAGAGTGTCCTTGCAATTTGTTTGAATACCATTTGTGACTGTGCACATGTTTGTGCTCAAGTGTGGGAGCTGTGACGCATTGGTATAACAGGAAATGTAGAACAGTTCTACAGAGGAACAGACACTTCAGCCCACAATGTCAGTGCTGACTATGATACCAGTTTAAACAAATCTATCTGTCTGCACATCTCCGTATCACTCCACTCCCTGCCTTTTCATAGAAACATTGAAAACCTACAGCACAGTACAGGTCCTTCGGCCCACAAAGCTGTGCTGAACTTGCCCCTACCTTTTCATATACCTGACCAAGTCCCCCTGAAACATTACAGACATTCATATCTGCTTCGACCACCACAGGGCATTCCAGGCATCTTCCACTCTTTGTGTAAAACTAAATCTTGCTTCATAAATTCCTTTTCGGTTTCCCACTTTCACCTTAAAGATTAAAGGGTAATATGGTCATACAGAACCACACCACAGAAACGGGCCTTTCTAAATGACAATAAACGAGGACTGAGTGTCCTCATAATCTGATCTAATCTAATTAAAGCCACATTCTCCACTTCCACTGCCATCTCGTTCCACACTCCCATCATTCTCTGAATGAAAATATTCCCCCTCATGTTCCCCTTAAGCATTACACCTTTCACCCTTAACCCATGACCTCTGGTTCTAGTCTCACCCAACCTCACTGGAAATAGCCTGCTCGCATTTACCCTATCGATACCTCTCATAATTTTGCATACCTCTATCAAATCATAGCTCATTTTCCTAACTACAGAGATTAAAGACCTAATCTACTCAGACTTTCCTTCTAACTTAGGTCATCAAGTCCTGATAGTAATGTATGGATCTATTTCTTTTAGCGCTATGATTCCACTCAGCACTCTGAACTGACTGATAGCTTATCCATGCACCTAGAGTTCCATCTCTCACTGAAAAGTAAACATATAAGTTATTTTCACCCTCTGCATGCACAGTTTTATTTAATTAATATGTAGTTGCAAGGACACAACAAATTGGCAACAAGTACGAACCTGAATGTCAACAATAGATGACAGAATTCGGAGGAAGGGAGAGAGACAGTGAGAGGAAAGAGTTAAACAGTATGGAGAAGGCCATCATGGATACTGACAAAGGGATGGATGATTAAAAGTGCACGATACATAGCGAGAGACGTAAAACTAGCAAAGTTAAAGTAAAAATAACATGACAATGGCCTTAGTCGGGAAAGTTGACGAATTTGACAGTGGTAGTGAGGACTGGGAAGCATATATTAAGAGGGTTGAACTGCGTTGTAACTTGATCGACGTGAATGAGGGGAATGGAAAACCCTTCACCCTTCTTAGCTTAAAGGGTGCTAAAATGTACAGGCTTTTACACAACTTAATATCTCCTGAAAAGCCAGCAAGCAAGACATTCGACAAAATTGTCACAATTTTACAAAATCACTTGAGCCCTAAACCGATAGTAATAGCTGCGAGGTTTAGATTTCACAAGAAGAACCAGGCAAAGGATGAAAACATTTCTGAATACATTGTAGAACTGCGCAAACTTTCTTAGTACTGTAATATTGAAGATGGACTTTCTGATGCATTAAGGGACATGATTGTATGTGGCATGCATAGTCAAAGCATTCAAAAGAGACCAAACCTTAGAATGGGCATTGAACTTTGCAATATCATTAGAAACTGCAGCAAAGGATGCACCAGAAGTACAGAAAATGAGTTTAGAATGTGAAACACACAAAATATCCCTGAATGGTGCAAAGAGCCAAAAATTTTATTGATGTGGCAAATTCTCCCATGCTGCAAATCACTGTTGGTTCAAATAAAAAGTTTGCAGAAAGTGTCACAGACAAAGCCATATACAGAATATGTGTCAGACAAAAAGCACAAGTAAAGAGAAAAACCAAATAGAAGGAAAAGTTTCAAACACAAAACCAAGCAAATGCATAAAGTGACTGAATGTGAAACTGAATCAGACAACACAGAATCTGACAAAGGTGCACTTTCATGCCGAGAACTGTATAGTATTACTAAAGCAGGTCACAAAATCATATGGATCACAACAGAGGTGTCTGGTGTAAAACTGAAAACGGAGCAGTAAACAGGGTCTGTGTTGTCTATAATTTCAGAGGCTGTTTACTACAGACTGTTTTCTAAGCTACCATTAGAAAAGGCCTCAGTGATGCTAAAGACATACAAAGGTGAAAAAGTATAGCACTAACCAGAGATTGTCACAGCTGCTTAATGTTAATGAGAAGGTGTTTGAGAAGGGTATTCGTAAGCTCAAAGGCATGTGGTGGCCAGTGCTATCATGTTTGCTGTAGTGTGCTGGGGCAGCAGGCTGAGGGTAGCAGACACCAACAGAATCAACAAACTCATTCTTAAGGCCAGTGATGTTGTGGGGATGGAACTGGACTCTCTGACGGTGGTGTCTGAAAAGAGGATGCTGTCCAAGTTACTTGCCATCTTGGACAATGTCTCCCATCCACTACATAATGTACTGGATTACATTCAGCCAGAGACTCATTCCACCGAGATGCAACACAGAGCGTCATGGGAAGTCATTCCTGCCTGTGGCCATCAAACTTTATAACTCCTCCCTTGGAGGGTCAGACAGCCTGAGCCAATAGGCTGGTCCTGGACTTATTTCCTGGCATAAATTTACATATTACTATTTAATTATTTATGGTTTTATACTGCTATATTTATACTCCATTTTTGGTTGGCGCAACTGTAACAAAAACCAATTTCCCTCAGCATCAATAAAGTATGACTATGACTATGACTATCACTATGACAATGAAGGCCAGAAATGAACCAAGATTCCATAAAGCATGTCCAGTGCCTGACACACTACATCCTAAAGTGGATGCTGAACTTCAGAGCTTGGAGGTGTCTGGCATTCTCTCCAAGGTTGAGTGGAGCGATTGGGTCACACCCATTGTACTGGTGATCACGAAAGGGAAGGCTGGAAGAGCAGTTTACATATGTGGGGATTTCAAAGTGAGCATCAACCCACTGCAGTGTACTGTGCAGTACCCCCTGCCACGAATAGAAGAATTTTTGCATCTTTGGCCGGGGAGGAGAACTTTTCAAAGATTGACTTGTCACAAGCCTATCTGCAAATGCAGATTGAGGAGTCAAACAAGAAGTTCCTCACAATCAACACTCACAAGGGACTGCTCTACTCTAACCATCTTGACTTTGGCGTCACATCAACTCCAGCACTTTGGCAAAGAGCAATGGACCAAGTGCTGTAAGATATCCCAGGAACACAATATTACCATGTTGACATTATTGTGACTGGCAAGAATGATAAAGAGCACCTCCAGAATCTTGGTAAATTACTTCCCAGGTTGAGTGAGTATGCTCTGTGAGCAAAGAGAGAGAAATGTGAGTTTTTCAAGAATGAAGTCTCTTATTGTGGTCATGTCATTGACAAGCATGGCCTATATAAATCACAAGCGAAGATAGAAGCAGTGCTGCAGGCACCCAAACTGGAAAATGTGTCACAACTCAGGTCATATTTGGGCCTTGTAAACTACTACTACTACTACTACTACTAGGCTTCTCCCAAACATTTCTACATGCTCCACCCATGGAATGCACTGTTACAGACAGGAGCAAAGTGGAAATCATTAGGAAGATGTGAAAGTGCATTCGAGGAATCATCCAATAAATATCCGATAAACTGCTCATCCATTATGACCCATCTCTGCCCATCAGACTGGCATGTGATGTGTCCCCTTATGGCAGTGGAGCTGTTTTGAAACACACTATGAAAAATGGATCTGAATGTCCAATTGCTTTGCTTCAAAATCACTGACAAATGCAGAACGCAATTATGCATAGATCAACCAAGAGGCCCTTAGTCTAGTGTGGGGAATAAGGAAGTTCCACCACTATATCTATGGACAAAAGTTTACTCTTGTGACAGGCCACTATCCTCTTGTGTCCATTTTCAATGCCAGGAAGGGAGTTCCAGTGATGACTGCTACCCAGTTACAACTTTGGGCACTTTTCCTAGGAACACACTCTTATGACATAGAATTCAAAGGTACCAAACAACACAGCAACAGGATGGATTGTCATGGCTTCCACTGTTGGCAACTGAAAAAGATAAGTCTTTGTTCTGTGACTCAGCAGATGTGCTCCACACCACACTGGTGGACCAGTTGCAGGTAGCAAATTCTGAAATACAAAGAGAAACAAGAAATGACCCGACATTGTCAAAATTTTATGACATTACCGTGCAAGGATTGCCAACTCTTGGTAATTTTGTTTCCAGAGTTCTTACTGAGACGAGACCACTGTATGCCAAAAGAATCCTCATGTGTGGATCTTGCATTGTGGTTCCCTCTAAACTGTGCACCGGAGTGTTTGAGAATCTGCATGAGGGACACCTGGATACAGTCAAGATGAAGAGTCTCACCCAGAGCTATGTGTGGTGGACAGGAATAGATAGACAAATTGAAGACCTGACCAAAACCTCTTCAGGATGCCACAAAATTCAAAATGCACACCCATCAGCACTGTTATACCTGTGTGAGTGGCAAAGAGTACATATTGATTTTTCTGGGCCATTCATGGACTCCATCTTTCTGATTGCTGTGGATGCTCATTCAAGGTGGCTGGAGGTGCTAGCAATGAAGTCAAACACCTCAGAAATGATTGTTTCCGCTCTGAGGACTATCTTCTCCAGCGAAGGCTTACCTCAACAGACTGTGACTGACAACAGACCACACTCATATCTGAAGAGTTCAAACTATTCATGAAGAAAATTGTCATCAAACATTTCAAGTCAGCTCCTCACCACCCAGCAACAACTGGGTTAGCGGAAGGGTTTATCCAAACCTTCAAGAAGTCCATTAAAGCTATAGACAATGAGGACATTTCTGTAGAGCATACGGTGGACAGCTTCCTCTTTGTGTATTGGAACTCTGCTCACGTGATGATAAATGAAACACCTGCAATGCTGTTCATGAGCAGGAATCTGAGATCTCACATAGACCTCCTGAACCAGACCTACAGAGGGAAGTGCAAAATCACAGTTCAGTCAATTGCCAAGTGAAGCATCAAGGAGCTTTGAGTCTGGACAGGAAGTCCTAGTGTGTGATTACTGAGAAGACAAGCGGACACCCGGTAGGATAGCTACAAGAACTGGACCACTGATGTACACAGAGGATGTTGAAGATCATACATGGAGACACCATGTGGACCAGACACTGGATGCTAGCCGCTGAACACACCTGAGTCAACAGTTTCCAACAAGACGGGCACATTATAGCCACCGGCATCAACAGCAATATGACACTGGAAACAGAGAAATTTGTCTTTGACAAGACCCCTGCAAACGTGATGCCTCTCCACAGGTAGGTCCAAAGACACTATCCTGAACGAAACAGAGTGCCACCCACAAGACTGAATCATCAGTGTAGTGAAGTTAGTTATGGACTGTTATTGTGAAAGTGTGTTTATTGGAATATGGTGTGTTAAAGGGGAATTGAATGTTTTGTTACATATACAGCTTTAAGTTACATTAGTCTAAAGACGGAGGAAGTGTAATGTATGCATCTATTTCTTTTAGTGCAATGAGTTTCCTTAGTACTCCATATTGACTGATAACTTACTCATGCACATTAATCTGTTGTTCTATTTATTACTGCAAAGTAAACATAACAGTTAACCTCACCTTCTGTGTGCTTGCTTTTATTTAATTGATATGTAGTTGTAAAGACACACCAACAACATCCTTGTAAATTTTACCTGCACGCTATGTCCACCAGTATTTGACTTTTCTTCCTGATAAAAATACCAGGAATCGTATATATCTAATTTATACATGTCTGCCATAGTTCTGTAAACTTCTGTCAGTTTGTCCATCAGGCTCCAATGCTCTAAAAAAAAGTCTTTTTTTTTCCTTATGAATAATACTCTCCAATCCAGGCAGAATCCTGGTGAACTTCTGTTGCACCTTTGCCAAAGTCATAGTCGTAGTCATACTTTATTGATCCTGGGGGAAATTGGTTTTCATTACAGTTGCACCATAAATAATAAATAGTAATAAAACCATAAATAGTTAAATAGTAATATGTAAATTATGCCAGGAAATTATGAAATAAGTCCAGGACCAGCCTATTGACCAGCCTATTGGCTCAGGGTGTCCTTTCACATTCTTCCTGTAATATGATGACACAATACTTGTCCCCTCTCCACAGCAATGCTGAGAAAGAGAGGGAGAGAAATAGAGAGAGAGAGAGAGAGAGAGAGAGAGAGAAATGGAGAAAGAGAGAGAGAGAGAGAGACTGTCAGAGAAAGTAAAAGAGTCAAAGAGAGAGAAGATCAGAAAGAAAGTGTCAGAGAATCAATCAGAGAAAGAAAAGGAGAGTCAGAGAAAGTAAAAATGAGAGACAGAGAGAGAGAAGGAGAGGGAGGAGGAGTTAGGCCGAAAACAAGTGAGTCAGGAAAGAAAAAAGAGCAAGCAAGAAGGAAAGAGCGAGAAAGAGGATGTCAGACAGAGAGGGAGAGAGAGAGGGTAATTGAGAGAAATAGAGAAGGAAAGAAAGAGAGAGAGGGGAGAGAGAGAAGAAGCAAGAGAGAACACTAATTCTTGAGTAACACCACTGGTCACAAAGCTCCAGTCAGAAAACTAATCCTTGACTAAGGCAATTCCATTGAGTTCTTCCAGCAAATCAGTTATTGCAATATTTGCAATTTTTTATGTGTCCAATTCAGAAAGTATGTTGAGCAACACACATAAAGTCCCAACATCAGTCCTGACGAAGGGTCTCAGCCCGAAACATCAACTGTACCTCTTCCTAGAGATGCTGCCTGGCCTGCTGCGTTCACCAGCAACTTTTATATGTGTTGCTTGAAATTCCAGCACCTGCAGATCTCCTCGTGTCAGAAAGTATGTTGTGCGTGCGTGTGTGTGTGTGTGTGTGTGTGTTTGTCTGTCTGTCTGCCTGCCTGAGTCTGGAGTAGTTGTCTCTGTGTACGTGTCTCTAAGTGTAGCTTATATGCAAAAGCAGGTTCTCCTGCAGAATTTGCATGCGGCATGCGGTGGATGGCTGTGAACAAGTGTGGAGTAATTCACTATCTAATTTATTTTGACAATAATTTCTTGCCTTGATCCCAACAGGTGCCATTTTAATGAGGAGGAGGAAATACTGCATTGCACTTCTCCAGAATTCGGATATCATTGCCTATTTGTTTGCAATGAATTGTTGTAAATGTAAATGTGTATAATTTATACAATTTTTTCTGTGTTGCTGGCTTAGGCATCATCTCAGAGTTACACAAACACCATCCACAGCAGAACATCAGGTTTGAAGCTGAGTAACGTGGTTAGCAAACAGAAGCTAAGTACAACAGATGTAGTACTGAAATTTTAATGAATTCCTCAGTAGGCCATTTCATTTTAATTTAATTTTTTATTAAGACTGGATGCTGCCACATTAAAATTTCTTAATGGGATGTGAGAATATATATTTGCCATTTCTGCATCAGTTCACTAAGTAAGCTCTTTTTAATTTCGGGATATGCTAAGAACAGGGAACCACAGATGTGATGGGTACAGGGGCCACTGATAGATCTGCACATTCTACAAAACTTTCGTGACCTCAGTTATAGTCACGTAGATCTGTAGAGATGGGAATAGAGAGGCCATTTGGCCTGTATTGTTCAGCCTTCTGCTTGGGATTCATCCACTAGCACCTCCTTACCAGCATCATTGGTAAGGCCGCATCAAAATTATTGTGTTCAAATCTGGCCCGTCGGGCAGGAAGTGCGGGAGCTTGGGTCTCATGTCGACTGGTTCAGGACCAGTTCATACATGGTGCTTCTGGATGGGTTTCACTCACCTCAGCGCTGAACTGATTCCGCAGCTTGGGGACTCACTTTCAGTGACTCAGTATTCATGTTCTATGTATTGTTTGTTTACTTTTTAAATTATTTACAAGACTAGCCTTTTTATTGCGTAGGCTGTTTTTCAGTCTTTGTTGTGCGTTGCTTTTTGTCAATTCTATTCTGTTTCTTTGTTTCATGAAAGAAGATAAATCTCAAGGTTGTATATGGTTATACATACTTTGATAATTAATGTACTTGGAACGTTGAACTTTGGATGTGAAATCTCTGGAGGTGATGCTGAAGAGGTTTACCTGGATGCTTCCTGGATTGGAGGGCATATGCTCTTGGAAAGGTTTGGATGAACCTGGGTTGTTTTCTATGGAGCAGTGGAGGCTGTGGTGAGGCCTAATGAAGTCTATAAAATTATGAGAGGCATAGATAGAGTATACATCATTATGTGCTGTGCAGCATGATGTGAGCAATCATGGACTTCCTGTATCTGACCATGATTGTTCTTGGAAATTTTTTCTACAGAAGTGGTTTTCCATTGCCTTCTCCTGAGCAATATCTTTACAAGACAGGTGACTCCAGCCATTATCAATACTCTTGAAATATTATCTGCCTGGCATCAGTGGTCACATAACCATGACTTGAGATCTGCACCAGTTGCTCAAAAGACCATCCACCACCTGCTCCCATGGCTTCACGTGACCCTGATCAAGGGCTTGGTGAGGGGGGGAGGTGGCTAACGAGTAAGTTCATAGGCTTATTATTCCTTTTACAGTTAAAGCAACAACACCAAATCTTTATGGATTGGAGAGTACTTTGATATTACTGTTGGTGGGTCTATGGCTGGAGAGCGAGTCTGGAATGCTTGCATATCTCTCAATCTCTTTAAAATTATTACATTCACTGGAAAAATATACTCAGTGCCACTTCATTAGGTACACCAGAAAACCTGCTTATCACAAGTCCTGGTTATGTGACTACTGATGCCAGGCAGACAATCTTTCAAGAGCACTCATAACGGTTGGGGGTTACCCATCCTGTAAATGCCTAATCAGCCAATCATGTAGAAGCAACTCAATGCATAAAAACATGCGAACATGGTGAAGAGGTTCAGTTGTTGTCAAGACCAAACATCAGAATAGGGAAGAAATATGACCTAAGTGACTTTGACCATGGATGATCATTGATGCCTGACAGGGTGGTTTGGGTGTCCCAGAAACCGCTGATCTCCTGGGATTTTCATGCACAGCAGTCTAGAGTTTACGGAGAATGGTGTGAAAATCAAGAAATATCCAATGAGTATCAGCTCTGTGGGAGAAAATACTTTTTTAAGGAGAGAGGTCAGAGGAGAATGGCCAGACTAATTCAAGCTGACAGGAAGGCAACAGTAACTCAAATAACCACATGTTACAATAGTGGTCTGCAGAAGAGCGTCTCTGAATACACAATGCGTCGAACCTTATAATGGATGGGCTACAGCAGCAGAAGACCATGAACATATGCTCAATGGCCGTAGACCATAAGACAATGAAACATAGGAACAGAATTAGGTCATTCAGCTCATCGAGTCTGCTCCACCATTCCATTATGGCTGATCTCGGATCCCACTCAAATTCATACACCTGACTACTTGCCATATTCTTTGATGCCCAGACCAATGACGAAAAGATCAACTTTCACCTTAAGTATATCCATAGACTTGGCCTCCACCACTGTCTGTGGTAGAGCATTCTACAGATTTACTACTCTTTGGCTAAAAAAAATTCCTCTATTCTAAAGGGTCGCCCCTCACTTTTGAGGCAGTGCCCTCTAGTTCTGGATGCCTCCACCAAAGGAAACATCCTCTCCACATCTACACTATCTAGTCCCTCCAACATTCAGTAGATTTCAATGAGATCCTCCCATAGAAACCATAGAAACATTACAGCACAGAAACAGGCCTTTTGGCCCTTCTTGGCTGTGCCAAACCATTTTTCTGCCTAGTCCCACTGACCTGCACCTGGACCATATCCCTCCATACACCTCTCATCCATGTACCTGCCCAAGCTTTTCCTAAATGTTAAAAGTGAGCCCACATTTACCTCTTTATCTGGAAGCTCATTCCACACTCCCACCACTCTCTGTGTGAAGAAGCCCCCCCCAATGTTCCCTTTAAACTTTTCCCCCTTCATCCTTAACCCATGTCCTCTGGTTTTTTTATCCCCCTAGCCTCAATGGAAAAAACCTGCTTGCATTCACTCTATCTATACCTATCATAATTTTATATACCGCTATCAAATCTCCCCTCATTTTTCTACGCTCCAGGAAATAAAGTCCGAACTTATTCAACCTTTCTCCGTAACCCAGTTTCTCAAGTCCCAGCAACATCCTTGTAAACCTTCTCTGCACTCTTTCAACCTTATTAATATCTTTCCTGTAATTAGGTGATCAAAACTGCACACAATTTTCCCACATTCTTGTAAGTTCCAGTGAGTACAGGACAAAAGCTGCCAAATGGTAATAGAGAGTTGCTTCTCCGAGTGGAGGCCTGTGACTAGTGGTGTGCCACAGGAATCTGTGCTGGGTCCATTGTTATTTGTCATCTATATCAATGATCTGGATGATAATGTGGTAAATTGGATCAGCAAATTTGCTGATGATACAAAGATTGAAGGTGTAGTAGACAGTGAGGAAGGTTTTCAGAGCCTGCAGAGGGACTTGGACCAGCTGGAAAAATGGGCTGAAAAATGGCAGATGGAGTTTAATGCAGACAGTTTAAACGTGTGAGGTATTGCACGTTGGAAGGACAAGCCAAGGTAGAACATACAGGGTTAATGGTAAGGCACTGAGGAGTGCAGCGGAACAGAGAGATCTGGGAATATAGATACAAAATTCCCTAAAAGTGGCATCACAGGTAGATAGGGTCGTAAAGAGAGATTTTGGTACATTGGCCTTTATTAATCAAAATATTGAGTATAAGAGCTGGAATGTTATGATGAGGTTGTATAAGGCATTGGTGAGGCCGAATCTGGAGTATTGTGTTCAGTTTTGGTCACCAAATTACAGGAAGGATATAAATAAGGTTGAAAGAGTGCAGAGAAGGTTTACAGGGATGTTGCCAGGACTTGAGAAACTCAGTTACAGAGAAAGGTTGAATAGGTTAGGACTTTATTCCCTGGAGCGTAGAAGAATGAGGGGAGATTTAATAGAGGTATATAAAATTATGATGGGTATAGATAGAGTGAATGCAAGCAGGCTTTTTCCACTGAGGCAAGGGGAGAAAAAAAAACAGAGGACATGGGTTAAGGGTGAGGGGGGAAAAGTTTAAAGGGAACATGGGGGGGGGCTTCTTCACACAGAGAGTGGTGGGAGTATGGAATGAGCTGCCAGACGAGGTGGTAAATGCGGGTTCTTTTTTAACATTAAAGAATAAATTGGACAGATACATGGATGGGAGGTGTATGGAGGGATATGGTCCGTGTGCAGGTCAGTGGGACTAGGTAGAAAATGGTTCGGCACAGCCAAGAAGGGCCAAAAGGCCTGTTTCTGTGCTGTAGTTTCTATGGTTCTATGGTTCTAATGCTTCTCATATGTTAACCCCTTCATTCCCAAAATAATCCTTGTGAACCTCCTCTTGATGCTCTCCAATGACAACACATTCTTTCTGAGATATAGGGCCGCAAACTGTTGACAATACTCTGTGCAGCCAGACTGGTGTCTTATAAAGGCTCAGCATTATCTCCTTGATTTTATATTCTATTCCTCTTGTAATAAATGCCAACATTGCATTTGGCTTCTTTACCACAGACTCAACCTATAAATTAACCTTCTGGGGGTCTTGCATGAGGATTCCTAAGTCCCTCTGCAGCTCTGATATTTGAAACTTCTGTCCATTTAGATAATATTCTGCACTATTGTTCCTTTTACCAAAATGCATATTCATACATTTCCCAACACTGTATTCCATCTGCCACATTTTTACCTATTCTTCCAATTTGTCTGAGACCTGCTACAATCCCTTGCTTCCTCAGCACTACCTACCCCTCCAACTATCTTCATATCATCCATAAACTTTACCACAGAGCCATCAATTCCATTATCTAAATTACTGACAAAACCTGTGAAATGTAGTGGTCCCAATATTGACCCCTGAGGAACACCTGGTCACCGGCAGCCAACCAGAAAAAGCCCCCTTTATTCCCACTCGCTGCCTCCTGCCTATCAGCCAATTCACTATCCATGCTAGTATCTTTTTCGAAACGCCATGGGATTTTATCTTATTAAGCAAACTCATGTATGGCACCTTATCAAATGCCTTCTGAAAATCCAAGTAAATGACATCCACTACCTCTCCTTTATCCACCCTGCTTGTTACTTCCTTGAAGAACTCTAACGGATTTGTCAAGCAAGATTTCGCTTCACAGAAACCATGGTGACTTTGTCTTATTTTATCATAAGTCTCCAAGTACTTCAAAACCTCATCCTTAATAATAGACTCCAACACTTTCCCAACCACTGAGATTAGTCTAACAGGCCTATAATTTCATTTATTTTTCCTTCTTTCCTTTTACCACCCTTCTTTAGTCAGAGGCTGGTAAATCTGTGGAATTTGTTGCCACGAGTGGCTGTGGAGGCCAAGTCATTGGGTGTATTTAGGGCAGAGATAATAGATTCTTGATTAGCCAGGGCATCAAAGGGTATGGGTTGAAAGCAGAGGAGTGGGGATGACTGGATGAAGTGAATCAACCCATGATTGAATGGCGGAGCAGACTCAATGGGCCGAATGGCCTACTGCTGCTCCTATATCTTATGGTCTTATGGTCCTAAAGAGTGGAGTGACATTTTGCATCTTCCAGTCCTCTGGGACCATGCCAGAATCAAATGATTCTTGAAAGATTATGATCAATGCATCCGTTACCTCCTCAGCTACCTCTGTCTGGAAACTGGGATGTAGTCTATATGATCCAAGTGACTTATCTACTTTAAGACCTTTCCATTGTAATAGCAATGGCACTCACTCCTGCTCCCTGGCACTCACGGACCTCTGGTATACTGCTGGTGTCTTCCACAGTGAAGACAGATACAAAGTACCCATTAAATTTATCTGCTATTTATTTGTCCTTCATTACTACCTCACCAGCATCATTGTCCAGTGGTCTAATATCAACCGTCATCTCCGTTTTACTCTTCGTACAACTGAAAAAACTTTTGGATTCCTGCTTTGCATTATTGGCTAGTCTGCCCTCATAGTTCATCTTTTCCCTTATAGATTTTTAGTTGCCTTTTGTTGGATGTTGAAAGTTTCCCAGTCATCCAACTTCCCTCTCATTTTTGCTATCTTGTATGCTCTTTTCTTGGCTTTTATGCAGTCCTTAACTTCCTTTGTCAGCCACGGTTGCCCACCTCTGCCATTTGAGAACTTCTTCCTCTGTGGGGACATATCTATCCTGTGCCTTGTGAACTATTCTTAGAAACCTCAGCCATCGCTGCTCTGCTGTCATCCCTGTTGGTATCCTTCTACAGTCCACCTGGACAAGCTCCTCTCTCATTGCCTCTGTATTTCCGTTTATTTCTATTGTGATACTGATACATGTGAGTTATGCTTCCCCCTCTTAAATTGCAGCATGAATTTATTCATATTATGATCATTGCCTCCTAAGTGTTCCTTTACGTCGAGCTCCCTAATATGATCCGGGGGTTATTACAGACCACCCAATTTACGGTAGCCTTTCCCTGAGTAGGCTCAAGCAGAAGCTGCTCTAAAAAGTTATCTTGTAGGCATTCAACAGATTCCCTCTGTTGCAATCCAACACTAGTCTAATTTTCCCAATCCCCTTGCATATTGACGCCCGCCATTACAATTGTCTCATTACCCTTATTACCTGCCTTTTCCAGCTCCCTTTGCAATCTCAACCCTAGGTCTTCGCTACAATTTGGGGGCCTATATATGATTCCCATAATGTTTTTTCAGCCTTTTCCTTGGCTTTTGTGATCTATCTAATAAAGTGATCAATAAGTGTATATTATAATGCAGAATAACAGACAAAAGAAGTGAAATAAAAGTGTGAGGCAAGAAGTTGCAGATGCTGGAATCTGGAGAAACAATCAACCTCCTGGGGGGAGCTCAGCAAGCCAAACGGCATCTATGGGAGGAAAGGAACAGTTGCTATTTTAGATCAAAACCCCACATGAATGTGAAACGTCGACAGTTCCTTTCCTCCCACGGATTTGCTAGAGTTCCTCTTGCGAATTGTTCATTGGAATAAAAGCACTTTTAGGTATTAATAGGAATAACATCCAACAGTTCAAAAATCCACTAGTCCAGCACCACTGGAGTTCCCAGCATGCCAGATTCAGTTCAAGTTCAATTATCATTCAACCACACATGAATACCCATGAATACAGCCAAACAAAACAGCGTTGATTTGGGGTCAAGGTACAAAGTACAGTACCAACAGTCATACTCAGCGCAAGGCTCATGTAGCACTTAAGAGATAACAGTAAACGTACAGTCACATAAAAAAATATAACATAGCCCAAGTCTCTGAGTGTCATGTCTTGTGGATTCAAGGTGCATGGGATGCTGTCGGCAAGAACAAGCCCACAGCAGTCCGCCCATCATGCACGAAGAAAAAGGTACAGCCACAGAGGAACGCAATCCAGCTTGTTTTCCACCCAGCAAAGTCTGGAAGCCAGCACCCAACTCGCCATGGATACCCGCCGTGCCTCACCTCCTCTAGCATCTCCTCCGCTGGGCAGCCGCCTCAGGTATCCCGCCTGGTCTGTGAATGTGAACTGAACAAAAGAAGGTATATTTATAGTCATAGTCATACTTTATTGATCCCGGGGGAAATTGGTTTTCATTACAGTTGCAACATAAATAATTAAATAGTAATAATAAAACTATAAATAGTTAAATAGTAATATGTAGATTATGCCAGGAAATAAGTCCAGGACCAGCCTATTGGCTCAGGGTGTCTGACCCTCCAAGGGAGGAGTTGTAAGGTTTGATGGCCACGGGCAGGAATGACTTCCCATGACGCTCTGTGTTGCATCTCGGTGGAATGAGTCTCTGGCTGAATGTACTCCTGTGCCCAACCAGTACATTATGTAGGGGATGGGAGACATTGTCCAAGATGGCATGCAACTTGGACAGCATCCTTTTTTCAGACAACACCGTCAGAGAGTCCAGTTCCATCCCCACAACATCACTGTCCTTACGAACGAGTTTGTTGATTCTGTTGGTGTCTGCTACCCTCAGCCTGCTGCCCCAGCACACAACAGCAAACATGATAGCACTGGCCACCACAGACTCGTGGAACATCCTCAGCATCGTCCGGCAGATGTTAGAGGACCTCAGTCTCCTCAGGAAATAGAGACGGCTCTGACCCTTCTTGTAGACAGCCTCAGTGTTCTTTGACCAGTCCAGTTTATTGTCAACTCGTATCTCCAGGTATTTGTAATCCTCCACCATGTCCACACTGACCCCCTGGATGGAAACAGGGGTTGCCGGTACCTTAGCTCTCCTCAGGTCTACCACCAGCGAGTGGTACACAGAGAGTGAAGGGTGTGTGGAATACACAACCAGGTGTGGTGATAGAAGATACATTAGGGACATTTAAGAGACACTTAGAAAGGAATATGAATAAAAGAAAAGAAGGGAGAATTAGATTGATCATGGAGTTAGTTTAAATGTTGGCACAACATCATAGCTAAAGGGCCTGTGCTGAGCTGTACAGTCCAAATGAAAGGTCTCACCCCAAAACATTGACTGTGTACTCCTCTCCATAGATGCTGCCTGATCTGCTGAGTTCTTTCAGCATTCTGTGTGTGTAACTCTGGATTCCCTGCATCTCCTGCAGAATCTCTTGTGTTTATGCTCTGCGTGCTGTATATTTTTACATTCTATCCTTAACAAACACAGAAACTTAGCAGAGCAAGTAATTAGGAATAGAAATGGAATATTGGCCTTCATTACAAAGTGGGGAGGACTACAAAAGCTGTAACAGTCTTGCTAATGTTATACAGGCACTTAATGAGATCACATCTGAAGTACTGTGCACAGTTTTGATCTCCTTATTGAAAGGAGGGTTTGGAAAGGATTCAGAGAAGGATTAATTCCTGGAAGGAATCAGTTCATAGAATAATAGAACATTTGCAACAGAGGGAATTGTTTTTTTTTTATTTTGACTGTAGCAGTTCTCACTCGAGGAATGATTAATCCTATCGGGTTTATGCTCATTGGAGCTCTGAAGAATCTTATTGAAATATGGGAGGATTTAACAGGGTAGATGTTGAAAGGATATATCCCCTCATTTTTTGGACCTGGAATTTAGGGGTGGCATAGATTCAGGATAAGGGGATTACACATTTGAGATGGAGGATTTTTTCTTCTTAGAGACTTATGAAACTTCGGAACACCCCACTGTAGGAGCACTCACTGAATACATTCAAGGTAGATTATGGGTCAATGGTGGAACCAAGGGTTGAGAGCAACAGGCAAGAATGCAAAGGCAATCCCACATCTCAGTGATCATGACTTTATTGAAGAGCGGTCTCAAGGTGGCGCCAATCAATGAAGTAAGCACAAGAGATCCTGCAGATGCTGAAAATCAGAGCAACACACACAAAATGCTGGAGGAACTCAACAGGACAGGCACCATCTGTGGAGAAGAACAAACAGTCAAAGTTTTGGACCAAAATCCTTCATTAGGTCCTGCATTTTGTGGGTGTAAATCAATGAAGGTTCAGATCACAGCAAGGGGTTGAGTATGCTGGCACTATGGTTATAGGCTTGGTCCAACCAGTTCTCGATCTATCAATGGTATCCATCTATCCACTGTATCCATCTCAGAATTGAGGGACATCCATTTAGAACAGGGATGAGTAAACATTTCTTTATCTAGAGGTTGGTGAACCTGTAGAATTTGCTGTCATAAGTGACTGTGCAGGCCAAGTCACTGGATATATTTAATGTGGAGTTTGCTAACTCCTTGATTAACCAGGGTGCCAAAAAGTTGTAGGGGGAAGGCAAGAGAATAGTGTTAAGAGGGATAATATATCAGCCATGATGAAATGACAGAGTAGATTCGATAGGCCAAGTGGACTAATTCTGCTCCTGTGTCGTATGGTCTTATGGTCTTATCTATTTAGCCATCTATCTACTTATCTATCTATCCGTCTATTTATCTGTATCTACCTATCTATATATTGTACCTACCATACTAACCACTTACCTATTTAATTACCTACCTACTTATCTACCTTCTTACCTATCTATCAGCCTGTCTATCCATCCATTCACTTTCAGCATCGCTGACAAGACCTGTGGATAATCTCCATGCTAAAGTGTTCCTGAGAAGATTCCTGAGGGAGTTGCCTTTTTGAAAAGTAGAGGACCTTCCAGTGAAAGTACTCTGGCAGTGCTATTGCATTAGGTGTTCAAGTATATTACAAACTGAGACAATGAGGAATGAACTGTTCATTTCCAAGCCAGGGCGGTGTGTGTTTTGGAGAGGATTCCACTGTTTGTGATGCACCCATGCACCTGTTACCCTGTCATTTCTGCTGAGAGAGGTCAGAGGAGTTGGAGGAGTAGCTGGCTGCCTTCTTAATGGAGCACACTGCAACTACTGAGCTCCAATGGTGAGGAGCACACACATTTCAGATAAATGCCAATCAATAGCTGAATTGTCCTGGTTGGTACGGACCTTCCTGAAGGTTGTTGGTACAGCACTCACCCACACCAGTGGAGAATATTCCACTTTGCTCTTGACATGTCCTGGTCCATTTGCAAAGACACCATGGCAAAGAAAGATCACCAGCCCCTCTACTTCCTCAGGAGGCTAAGTAAATTTGGCTTGAACCCTTTGACCCTCATCAATTTATATCAATGCTCTTTTCAAAGCATCCTATTCAGATAGATCAAGGCTTGGTTTGGCAAATGCTCTACTTGGCCCGTGATGCAAGAAACTGCAACAAGTTGTGAATAGAGCTCAGCACATCATGGAAACCAGCTTCCCCTCCATGGACTTTGTCTATAGTTTTCACTTCCTCAGTAAAGCAGTGGACAGATCAAAGACCCCACCCAGCCAGACATTCTCTTTTCTCCACCCTCATCCAAACCCCAGCAATGAGCAGAAAATACAAAAGCCTCAAACACACACTATTGACCTTGGGGACAGCTGTTATACATCTACTTTATATCTGTCTGTGTCAATAGGATAAGTTGGATCCTTGACCTCAAAATCCACTTCATTATGAACTTGCACCTTATTGGCTGCCTGCACTGCAATTTCCCTGTCGCTGTTCCACCTTACTCTGCTTCTGTCACTGTTTTCCTTTGTACTACCTCAATTCACTGTTGTAACAAAATGTTCTTTACAGTACAAGGTACGTTTTTCATGGTACCTCGCTACATGTGTTAATAATAAAGCAATTTACCAATTGGCATTTACAATTGTGGGCTACACCACCACATGAATCTGAATCTGCGTCCTCAGATTGTTATAGCCACAAGAAAGCAGCATGTACCATCTAGGATTCTGCCACCCCAAACCCCCAACATCCACTTCATGCTCTTTTATTCGCAAATGCCATTGGGAAAGAAGTACTGGAGCCTTGGATCGGGACTACAGAGCGTCGTGGGAGCTGAATTCTGAAGGAAGACAGTTTTTTAAAAAAACTTCTTCGAGTGCAAGAAGGGCGAGACTGCGCAGGCGCGTGACATCAGCAGGACCATGCAGAGAGTTTAAAAAGGAGACCACCCTATACAGCAGGTAGCTGTCGGAGCAGGCAGCGGAGTGAGTGGGAGCAGAGTGTAGGGCTTTGGCTTCAACGGGCTTCGGCGATAAACGGGAAGAGGCGAGAGCGAAGCACCAACTCTTTTTTTCTCCCCCCCCCACCCCTTTCGCGAATTGGCCCGGACAGACAGGAACAGCAGGGCTCTCACAGCTAACGGTATGAGCTAACGGTTTAAAAAGTTCGTCTATTTGGCGGGGTAAGTAGGTGAGTAGACTTATTTTTCCTGTTTCATTCCTGTAGAATTAGGTAGCATGCCTGCAGGGTTAGTGCTTTGTTCAGGGTGTCAGATGTGGGAATCCTGGGAGACCTCCAGCGTCCCTGATGGCCACATCTGTGCCAGGTGCACCGAGTTGCAGCTCCTCAGAGACCGTGTTAGGGATCTGGAGCAGCAGCTTGATGATCAGGGAAAGTGAAGAGGTGATAGACAGGAGCTACAGGGAGGTAGTCATCCCTAGGCTACAGGAGTCAGAAAACTGGGTCACTGTCAAGAGAGGGAAGGGAAATGCCCGGATAGTGGAAAGCACCCCTGTGGCTGTACCCCTCAGCAACAAATATCTTGTTCTGGATGCTGTTGAGGGGGATGACCTGACAGGGGACGCCCACGGTGACCGGGTCTCTGGAACTGAGCCTGGCGCTGTTGTGCAGGAGAAAAGGAGGGAGAAGAGAAATGCGGTAGTTGTAGGGGATTCATAGTCAGGGGAACAGACAGGAGATTCTGTGAGCCTGACAGAGATAACCGCATGGTGTGTTGCCGCCCAGGTGCCAGGGTACGGGATGTCTCGGATCGGGTCCTGAATATTCTAAAGGGGGAGGGTGAGCAGCCAGTTGTCTTGGTACATATTGGTACCAATGACATAGATAGGACAAAGGAGGAGGTCCTGAAGAGAGATTTACAGGAGTTAGGAAGGAAGCTGAGAAGCAGGACCTCCAGGGTGGTAATCTCGGGACTGCTACCTATGCCACATGCTAGCGAGGGCAAGAGTAGTGGGATCAGGCAGATGAATGCGTGGCTGAGAGACTGGTGTAGGGGGCAGGGTGTAGGAAGAAATTTTCGAGTGGAAAAAGGATGCAACCATGGTTGACAAGAGAAGTCAAAGCCAAAGTTAAAGCAAAGGAGAGGACATACAAGGAAGCAAAAATTAGTGGGAAGACAGAGGATTGGGAAGTTTTTAAAATCTTACAAAAGGAAACCAAGAAGGTCATTAAGAGAGAAAAGATTAACTATGAAAGGAAGCTAGCAAATAATATCGAAGAGGATACTAAAAGCTTTTTCAAGTATATAAAGAGTAAAAGACAGGTGAGAGTAGATATAGGACCGATAGAAAACGATGCTGGAGAAATTGTAATGGGAGATGAGGAGATGGCAGAGTATTTTGCATCAGTCTTCACTGAGGAAGACATCAGCAGCATACCGGACACTCAAGGGTGGCAGGGAAGAGAAGTGTGCGCAGTCACAATTACGACAGAGGAAGTACTCAGGAAGCTGAATAGGCTAAAGGTAGATAAATCTCCTGGACCAGATGGAATGCATCCTCGTGTTTTGAAGGAAGTAGTTGTGGAGATTGCGGAGGCATTAGCGATCATCTTGCAAAAGTCGATAGATTCTGGCATGGTTCCGGAAGACTAGAAGATTGCAAATGTCACTCTGCTATTTAAGAAGGAGGCAAGGAAGCAAAAAGGAAATTATAGACCTGTTAGCTTAACGTCGGTGGTTGGGAAGTTGTTGGAGTCGATTGTCAAGGATGAGGTTACAGAGTACCTGAAGGCATATGACAAGATAGGCAGAACTCAGCATGGATTCCTTAAAGGAAAATCCCGCCTGACAAACCTATTACAATTTTTTGAGGAAATTACCAGTAGGCTAGACAAGGGAGATGCAGTGGATGTTGTATATTTGGATTTTCAGAAGGCTTTTGACAAGGTGCCACACACGAGGCTGCTTAACAAGATAAGAGCCCATGGAGTTACAGGAAAGTTACATACGTGGATAGAGCGTTGGCTGATTGGCAGGAAACAGAGAGTGGGAATAAAGGGATCCTATTCTGGTTGACTGCCGGTTACCAGTGGTGTTCCACAGGGATCAGTGTTGGGGCCGCTTCTTTTTACATTGTACATCAACGATTTGGATTATGGAATAGATGGCTTTGTGGCTAAGTTTGCTGACAATACGAAGATAGGTGGAGGGGCTGGTAGTGCTGAGGAAACGGAGAGTCTGCAGAGAGACTTGGATAGATTGGAAGAATGGGCAGAGAAGTGGCAAATGAAGTACAATGTTAGAAAGTGTATGGGTATGCACTTTGGCAGAAAAGCTAAAAGGGCAGACTATTATTTAAATGGGGAAAGAATTCAAAGTTCTGAGATGCAACAGGACTTGGGAGTCCTCGTACAGGATACCCTTAAAGTTAACCTCCAGGTTGAGTTAGTAGTGAAGAAGGCGAATGCAATGTTGGCATTCATTTCTAGAGGAATAGAGTATAGGAGCAGAGATGTGATGTTGAGGCTCTATAAGGTGCTGGTGAGACCTCACTTGGAGTACTGTGGGCAGTTTTGGTCTCCTTATTTAAGAAAGGATGTGCTGACGTTGGAGAGGGTACAGAGAAGATTCACTAGAATGATTCCGGGAATGAGAGGGTTAACGTATGACGTTTGTCCGCTCTCAGACTGTATTCCTTGGAGTTTAGAAGAATGAGGGGAGACCTCATAGAAACATTTCGAATGTTAAAAGGCATGGACAGAGTGGATGTGGCAAAGTTGTTTCCCATGATGGGGGAGTCTAGTACGAGAGGGCATGACTTAAGGATTGAAGGGCGCCCTTTCAGAACAGAAATGCGAAGAAATTTTTTTAGTCAGAAGGTGGTGAATCTATGGAATTTGTTGCCACGGGCAGCAGTGGAGGTCAAGTCATTGGGTGTATTTAAGGCAGAGATTGATAGGTATCTGAGTAGCCAAGGCATCAAAGGTTGTGGTGAGAAGGTGGGGGAGTGGGACTAAATAGGAGAATGGATCAGCTCCTGATAAAATGGCGGAGCAGACTCGATGGGCCAAATGGCCTACTTCTGCTCCTTTGTCTTATGGTCTCTGGTCTTATCATCAGCTTCAGAAACAGTTACTATCCTCCAAACATCAGGCTCTTGAGACAGACTGGATACATTTACTCACCTTAGCTCTGAACTGGTTCAGCAATGTATAGACTCACTTTCAAGGACTCTACTTATCTATTTTGCTATTTATTTGTTTGTTAGATTCTATTTATTTTTATTGTGTGATGGATATTCACTGTCCAGAGCCAGGGACCTTTTTGCTAAGCTCAGCTTTCTAGCAGAGCAGCTGACACTTCTTGAGGCGAAAGAATTGTTTTTGAGTAATTAATCTTCTAATCAATATTCTTTGTTCAGCTTCTTATCCAGTCATCAGTTCTTAATGTAAGTAATCAGTCTGAAGTTAAAAGGATAGCTTTTGAAACAAACAGCACTCTCTGCAAAACACAGCGCATTGGCCCATAGCACTCGGATGCCTGTACAAGAGATGCAATGTAAAACAATGGGGTTATGTTTATTAGAACCATAGAACACCACACCAAAGAAATCAAGCCATTTGGGCCTTCTAGTCTGTACCAAAACTTCATTCCGCTAGTCCTATTGACCTGTACCTAGTCCATAACCCTCCAGACCTCTGCCATCCATGTATCTATCCAATTTATTCTTAAAACTTAAGAGTGAGCCTGCATTTACCACATCAGATGGCAGTTCGTTCCACACTCCCACCACTCTGTGAGTGAATAAGTTCCCCCTAAACCTTTCCCCTTTCACCCTAAAGCCATATCCTCTCATATTTATCTCTCCTAATCTAAGTGGAAAGAGCTTACTCGCATTTACTCTGTCTATACCCCTCATAATTTAGTAAACCTCTATCAAATCCCCCCTCATTCTTCTACGCTCCAAGGAATAAAGTCCAAACCTGTTCAATCTTTCCCTGTAACTCAACTCCTGAAGACCCGGCAACATCCTAGTAAATCTTCTCCACACTCTTTCAATCTTAACCAGACTAAGCTGGCTAAGTTGCTTGCTGCAGACCTGATTGAAACTATTACTGAACACATCAAATAGTGATCTATCAACAGTTGCAAGTTCGTGTATTCTGAGAGTTGGCTTCACTGCATTAACTTGGGGTATTTGAGAACTCTGTCCCCAGAAACTTTTAGATCAACTGTGTGGAAAGGAATCTGAGACAATATCAGGGTGCGTGAAGTCACCGAAGTGCCAAAAAGCAGTAAAAATGTTAGAAAGCAGTCCACACACCACAGAACCTGTTGTCTCCAACACTGGCAGGCCTGGAGGTCTGCAGACCATGATCCATGCTACCGACCTCAACGGCTCTAATTATTCAGAGCAGAGCCAAAACCTGGACTCCACTGCCATCAATATGGTGTCCAACGACCTCGGACGTCTCCAAAGTGCCGATTGCGTAATCTCTAACTCTGACTTCAGCCTTGACCTCTTGGCCAGGTCATCACATGCTGCCACTGGAACCCCCGTCTCCCCTTCTCCCACCGCCACTCTGCAATTCCATTTCTCTCAGGTCCCACCGCCGGCTCTTAGGCCCTCGGAGACTCCAACTTCCATTCACCCAACCATCCCAGAACACCCCAAACCTCCCTTCACCCAACCCCAAACCTCAGATACCACCAACCCCCTCCACCCTCCAATCCCAGCTCTCATCCATGTTGGGTCTTCACCATTCTGTATTAAATTTCCTCTCTGAGGCAGAATGTTCTGTCCTCAGTATGGGACTCACTTTTGTCTCCCGGCGTCCTTACCTCAGTGAGATCCATGCCCGCCATGATGCAGAGCTTTTCTCCTTCCGTCTCTGAGCCTACTTCTTTAGCAAGCACTCTCCACCCCATACCGATAACCCCTTCTTCTATCTTCAGACCTCTTCCTCTTTCTGGGCACCCTGCCCTAGTCTGCTGCCTGTTCTCAACCTTTTAATTGCCAGCTGAAGAGGGGACATCAACCATCTTGACTTCAACACTCCTCTCTCTAATTTCACCCTCACTCCTTCCAAACACTCTGCTCTCCACTCCCTACCCACTAATCCTAAACTCACCATCAAACCCGCAGATAAGGGAGGTGCTGTAATAGTCTGGCGTACTGACCTCTACATTGCTGAGGCCCAGCGGTAACTCTCAGATATCTCCTCTTACTTACCATTGAACAGGATCCCAGTAAGCAGCAGCAGGCCATTGTCTCCATCTTCTGCATCACTGACCTTATTAGCTCTGTGCATCTCCCAGCCACTGCCCCAACTTCATAGCTCCCGTGCCCCACACCTCCCGTTTCTACCTCCTACCCAAGATCCACGAGCATGCTTGTCCAGGTAGACACATTGTTGCAGCTTGTGCCTGCCCCACGAAACTCATATCTGCACACCTCGACTCTGTCTTATCCCTACTATTCAGTCCCTTCCTACCTACATTTGTGACACTTCACATGCTCTGGATCTTTTCAATGATTTCAGGTTCCCTGGCTCCCATCATATTATTTTCACTATGGATGTCCAGTCCCTGTATACTTCCACTACCTACCAGCTTCTTTCTGGACACCAGAACCAACCAGATCCCCTCCACCACCACTCTCCTCCATCTAGCGGAATTTGTCCTCACTCCTAACAATTTCTCCTTTTGCTCCTCCCACTTCCTTCAAACAAAAAGTGTAGCCATGGGCACTTGCATGGGTCCCAGCTATGCCTGCTTTTTTGTCAGCGACATGGAACAGTCTATGTTCCAAGCCTACACTGGTGTCCTTCTCCCACTTTTCCTATGCCACATCGACGACTGCATTTTTGCTGTTTCCTGCACCAATGCTAAGCTCGTCGACTTCATGAACTTTGCCTCCAACTTCCACCCTGCCCTCAAATTTACCTGGTCCATTTCCTACACCTCCCTCCACTTTCTCGATCTCACTGGGTCTATGTCTGGAGACAGCTTATCTACTGATGTCTATTATAAACCCACGGACTCTCACAGCTACCTGGACTATACCTCTTCCCACCCTGTTACTTGTAAAATGCCATCCCCTTCTCTCCGTTTCCACTGCATCTGTTCTCAGGATGAGATCTTTCATTCTAGAATGAAGGAGATACCCTCCTTTTTCAAAGGAAGAAGCTTCCCTTCTTCCACCATCAACACTGCCGACAACCACATCTCTTCTATTTCATGCACGTCTACTCTTAGCCCATCTCCCCACCACCCTACCAGGGATAGGGTTCCTCTTGTCCTCCTCTACCACCCCACCAGCCTCCACTTCCAGCACTTCCAAAACTTGCGCCATTTCCAACAGGATCCCAGCACCACACACACCTTTCCCTCTCCCCCCCGACTTTCAGCTTTCTACAGGGATTGCTCCCTACGCAACTCCCTTGTCCATTCGTCCTTCCCCACTGATCTTCTTCCTGGCACTTCTCCTTGCAAGCAGAGCAAGTGCTACATCTCCTCCCTTACTACAATTCAGAGCACCAAACAGTCCTTCAAGGCGAGGCAACACTTCACCTGTGAGTCTGTTGGGGTCTTATACTGTGTCCAGTGCTACAAGTGTGGTCTCCTGTGCATCGGTGATCTGACTGGGAGACTGTTTTGCAGAGTACCTATGCTCCATCTGCTAGAACAAGCGGGATCTCCCAGTGGCCGCCCATTTTAATTCCACTTCTTTTTCCCAATCTGATATGTCAATCCATAGCCTCCTTTACTGTTGCGATGAGGCCACACTCAAGTTGGAAGAACAACACCTTATATTCTGTATAAGTAGCCTCCAACCTGATGGCATGAACGATTTCTCAAACTTCTCGTAATGGCCCCACCCTTCTCCTTCAGCATTCTCCGTCCCCTTTTCCCTCTTTCACCTTTTCTCCTTGCCTGTTCGTTGTCTCCCTCTGGTGCTTCTCCCCGCCTTTTTTTTGCTTGCATGTCCTTCAGTTCTCTCCTATCAGACTCCCCCTTCTCCAGCCCAGTATCTCTTTCACCAACCTATATCCCAGCACTTTACTTTATCCCTCCCCCTCCCAGTTTCACCTATCACCTTGTATATCTCTCCCCCCCCCCACTTTCCCCACCTTTTAATACTCCTCATCTTTTTTTTCTCCAGTGCTGGCGAAGGGTCTCAGCTCGAAATGTCGACTGTACTCTTTTCCATAGGTTCTGCCTGGCCTGCTGAGTTCCTCCAGCATTTTGTGTGTGATGCTTAAAGAGCAGTCAGGCTTGTTAGGAATGGTCAAGGAACAGCAAGAAAAGCGACGGAAGACAGAGAAACTAGAATCCATTCCCCTGATATCGAATTTTGTAATGGATGATTCATTTGTCTACCACTTGCTGATATGTCTTTTTAGCTTATAGGAATTTCTCCTGTGTGCTGAAAATCCTTTGTGTTTTCAAAACCAGAATCTGAATCAGAATCAGGTTTAATATCATCGGCATATGCCATGAAGTTTGTCCTTGCGGCAGCAGTACAATGAAATAAATAATAGTATTAAAAAGTGAGTTACAATAAATATATATATTATAGTTAAATGAAATAAGTAGAGCAAAAATAGAAGTATGAAGTAATGACATAGTCTTCATGGGTTCAATGTCCATTCAGAAATCTGAGGGCAGGTGGGATGAAGCTGTTCCGGAATCATTGGGTGTGAGTCTTCAGGCTGCTGTACCTCCTTCCTGATGGTAGCAATGAGATGCATGACCTGGGTGATGGGGTCCTTACTGATGGATACCACCTTTTTGAGGCATCACTTCCTGAAGATGTCCTGGATACTATGGAGGCTAGTGCTCATTTTGGAGGTGATTAAGTTTACAACTTCTGTAGCTTATTTTGATCTTCCACAGTAGTAACCCCCCCACCCCCCCACCACAGTACCAACTGGTGATGCAGCCGGTTAGAATGCTCCCCATTGTACATCTGTAGAAATTTGTGAGTGTCTTTGGGAACATACTCAACCTCCTCAAACTCCAAGTGAAATATAGCCACGGTCATGCCTTCTTTGCAGCTGTATGAATATGTTGGGTCCAGGATAGATGCTCAGAAATATTGATACCCAGGAACTTGAAGTTGCTCACACTCTCCTCTTCTGATCCCTCTATGAGGACTGATGTGTGTTCCCTCATCTTCCCCTTTCTGAAGTCCACAATCCTACTTCGGTCCTACTGACGCCGAGAGTAAGGTTGTTGCTGCAATTCCACTCAGCTCGCTGATGTATTTTGCTCCGGTATGCCCTCCCATCACCATCTGAAATACTGCCAACAATAATTGTATTGTCAGCAAACTTATAGATGGTACTTGACCTGTGCCTAACCACACAGTCATAGGTGTACAGAGAGTAGAGCAGTAATTTGGAAATCTTTTATAAAATAGATAGCCTCTGGAGTTTTCAATGTGTTTTAAAATTTTATCTGTATTTCAACATGTTAACTTTAAAATACTTTGTTGGTTGGAAGTATTTTCTCCTTGGTAGTGGAGGGGGACCCATCATTCAAATAACGGTTATTAGCAGCTAAGCTCACTGTGGACGATGAACAGGGAAGTGATCTAGCCTTAGAAGAGCACAGTTGGTGGCTACATTATAACATTCCTTTACTGAGGGTACCCATCGCTATCTATTTTTGATCTAGCTTAAGAATTTTGTTTGAGAACTTTGTGGTCAGGAAACTCAGAATGTCTTGTTTGTCCGTCTTTGTTTGCATATAGTTTTTCATTGATTCTATTGTACTTCTTTGTTTTACTTTGAATTTATGCAAGAAAATTAATTTCAAGGTAGTATATCGTGACATATACTTTGAACTTTGAATTTTGAATCTACATGTCTTTTAGATGATAGAAAGGACTTGCCTCACCGCACAATACAGATTTTAAATCTGCTTTTATGGCATTTTAAACTTTACATCTTTCCTTAAACATGTGTCCTCTAACTTCAGACTCCCCTATCCTGGGAAAGAGCATGTGACCGTTCACCCATCA